>NW_008708400.1:6479112-6482599 GCF_000327385.1 Lottia gigantea
AGATCCGTTTTTTTAGGTTTTTTTTTTGGGGGGGGGGGGGGGGGGGAGGGGATTGGACACCACCAGACAATCGAAATTCTTTTCACTCCATCGCTGGGATTTTGTGACGCGGACAAAGGTGCATTCAGTTGATAAACTACTATTAAGAGTGAAAGATGAAGTTCCTAAAAGCTCTTATTTCTCGGAATACACCTTTTGTCCGCGTCACAAAATCTCAGCGTTGGTGGGGAAGAAATTTGATTGGCTGGCGGTATCATCAAACGAATGCATGTTCAAGAGACCCGTCGTGAGATCCTTTCTTTACTAAATTAAAAATAAAAAGCTAATACAAAGGAGATAAATCACATATTTAAAGCTTGCCGAGAGGCGTCCTACGACTTTCAAACCGGAAAAGTGCCTAATGATTTCAAGGTATTAGGCAGAGTTTGTTATACCTTGACATGGTGAAGATGTGAAAAGGCCTATTCCCACCTCTAGCCTTTCTCAATGTAACTCTACCTTAAATCTTAATCATTTTTATACGCCAACATGGAAATGTGGACGTATATTTCCGTCGCCTCCGTCCGTCCGTTCACATTTTTTTTGTATGCACGATGGAGACTACAGTTTTTATCTTGAAACTTTGTATGCATGTTTATATCGATGAGATCTCATATCAGTCAGTTTCGAAATTGTTTCGAGGTTATTGCCCTTTACTTAGTAAAAAAGCGTCTAATTTGGCTTGTCCGATCCAATATTGATGAAAAATGAAACTTGGTATGAATGTAAGATTAAGCTATATTGATGAGATCTTGGTCAAGTTCGAAATTGGTAATACCAATGAAATACTCAAATAACTCTATTTGAGAATTCATTATTAGGCCACTAAGGACTTTGTTATTATTTCTGACAACTAGAAGTGGGCGTAAGTTACCTTGCCTGACAAGCTATCTTTTAGAATTAACAGAAACATGGGGCATATATATTTAAGTATAAATAGGTATTTTGAGGTTAATAGAGTTTATTACTGTTTAGAAGTTAATATATATTTATATTCTGGCTTTAAGGCAGGATTATAATATAATCCTTAGATGACTTAGGGTTCTTTCCCTCAAGCTATATGGCCTCCATTAAAACATTTATGCAAATATTTCATTACAATTTCGTGATTTAACATGGAAATAGATGGCAATTGAATTGGTGGTGTAAGTCCATTATATAGGTATAAAGTTATAATATTATAATAGGCTTTTTGAAAGCTACTCTATATCTATGGCTACTCGGTAATCAGCTGACAGAGCTAACTTTCTTCCTTCAGCACCACTTTTGAGTTTTAAAATTTATTTTTTTCGGAACCCATAAAATTCAATAGGTAGAGAATGATATAACTGTCAAGGTTTTCTGTTTAAGTGAAGGGAAGTAAGACTTCCGAATAATGAATTTTTCAGACTACAACTATTACGTTAATATTATAAGTAAGCTTAGGTGAATGAAGAATAAATATATATGAACTAGTATATTAACGTTTGGAAAGATATGGAATTGAACTTCCCACTTTATTACTCCTGTTTGGGCTAATGAAGAAATTTGACCACGGCCGGTGCTAATCAAAAGAAACTAGGCTAATGGTTATCGAGCAAGCCACCTCGTCTCCCAATGCGTTTAAGTACATAGAAAACTAATATACTGGCTTTTACACAAACCCCAATACTCGTAGTAAATAGTTTTGATAAAACAGAGTCAGTGGCAGCGTCCGTCTCTTGGAATTGGGGCACAAATAGGGGTCAAACTGGCTAAAATATTTAAATGTCAAATGTCCCCTGAATCTCCGCTGGCGTCGCCATTAAACAGAGCAAGGATTATAGTTATATGTTATTGATTGTTTTCTAATATCTATTATTTGAGAGTTGATTAAGATGTTTTTCATTGATTTTAGACGTTAGCCGGACACAATGATGTTTAATATAACTACTACTAGTAATTGGTAGTTCAATGTCCAAAAGGCACTCTAGGTGGTAGAGTTACATTCCATGTGTCTCCAGAAACATTGTAATGGAACTGTGCGTTTTGTAAATTTTAAGAATCCATGCTAGGATTGACTATTTGTGTGAAAGGTAATCATCTATAATGAGACATAGCCTATAGAGCTATTCATTAAGTCCATAATAAAATTCTTAGAATTTCATTGTCACTAAATACATAAATAAATATAACACAGATAAATATAATATTATTTATTCAAGAAGTTATTGTCCTTCAGCACCAGCATTTACCATTTGTCTAACAGCAATATTATCATCGTGTTTAAAAAACCTGAAACATTTAAGGAAAACTATGCCCCATTGTTGATATTAATAAAGAGTCAAGCCAGTGCTCGGCCAAAACGGATCTGATTTTTTTAAATTTCAAATCTTATCTGTAAAAATATTACTAGTGTATACATTATACAATGATAATATACATTTTGAAAATCTTCATCAATCTGCGAAAAATCAACTTTTATTTTAAAATTTCTATTAATATTTTTCGAGCTTTTTTTTCTTAATACGATATTTGCTTTAAACACTCACCTTCGAGACTCGTATAAATCAAATGGTATTTTATGAACTTGGTTGGTAAGTTTCTCTAATTTATAAGTGAGAAATTTAATATGGTTGAGAAGTTCGTAACATGGGTCTTGAGTTTGTTTTGGTGGTGGTGGTGGTGGTGGCCTTATTTGTGCAAGAACAGCATATGAGCCTGAAATAAGTTTTCCATTATAGCACATTACATTACATGCACATCTGGAGCATGGTGGTCCGATGTACATGTTAAATCTTACAGGGATTGAAGAGGTTTTCTTTCCCTGTATTTTTCGTAGGGGTGGGGGTCCGTGGACTCGGTTCAACCAGTTGCTATGGTAGTTGAGCCACCCCCTATTGCTGCCATAAGAATCCTATATACACTAAAATAATGGAACATTTTATATTAAAAATGAAATTATTACACAAAACTACTCACATATTACTGCTGATAAGCCCAACAAAAACAAATACCTTGAAATCCCCATTATGCTGAAAAGAAAAAAGATTTTTTTTGTGATCCAACATCTTCACAATGTTAAGTTATTACAAACTATGTCTAATACTTGTACAGCAAAGACAATTTGCCTGTATAATCATTCCCTTACCTACCTCTCTAGAATGCAAAGATGTCAAAACGATTATCACGAGGTGGTTTGATAGTGACTTGATCCTTGCTAAAAAAAAAATATATATAGGTACTACAGCGATAAAAACAAATGTTATCAACGAATGGGATCAAAGTGGACTATCAGATAAGTAATATCCGCGAGCTCTCCGTTCTTTAATAGGCCTTAAATGTCCACAATCAGCTTAGTTGTGTGTCATTCTGATACCCCGAGGAAATCTATTTTGATGTTTTATTGTATATAGGTCCGAAAGATTTAGAACAATCTAGTTGCAAATCGGGTAGAGAGGGTGTCAATAAAAAGTCGTACAAGCAAAAC
>NW_008708400.1:6485514-6494960 GCF_000327385.1 Lottia gigantea
CGGTATATATAGTTGTTAGTAAGAAATATCAGGTAAACAACAGACAACCTTGTTCAGTATCATCAGTTACAGGTATATATAGTTGTTAGTAAGAAATATCAGATAAACAACAGACAACCTTGTTCAGTATCATCAGTTACAGGTATAAATAGCTGTTAGCAAAAATAACAGGTAAACAAAAGACAACCTTGGTCAGTATCCTCAATTACAGGTATATATAGTTGTTAGTAAGAAATATCAGGTAAACAACAGACAACCTTGTTCAGTATCATCAGTTACAGGTATATATAGTTGTTAGCTAGAAATATCAGGAAAACAATAGACAACCTTGTTCAGTATCATCAGTTACAGGTATATATAGTTGTTAGCTAGAAATATCAGATAAACAACAGACAATCTTGTTCAGTATCATCAGTTACAGGCATATATAGTTGTTAGTAAGAAATATCAGATAAACAACAGACAATCTTGTTCAGTATCATCAGTTACAGGTATATATAGTTGTTAGCTAGAAATACCAGGAAAACAATAGACAACCTTGTTCAGTATCATCAGTTACAGGTATATATAGTTGTTAGTAAGAAATATCAGGTAAACAACAGACAATCTTGGTCAGTATCCTCAATTACAGGTATATATAGTTGTTAGTAAGAAATATCAGATAAACAACAGACAACCTTGTTCAGTATCATCAGTTACAGGTATATATAGTTGTTAATAAGAAATATCAGGTAAACAACAGACAATCTTGTTCAGTATCATCAGTTACAGGTATATATAGTTGTTAGTAAGAAATAACAGGTAAACAACAGACAATCTTGTTCAGTATCATCAGTTACAGGTATATATAGTTGTTAGTAAGAAATATCAGGTAAACAACAGACAACCTTGGTCAGTATCATCAGTTACAGGTATATATAGTTGTTAATAAGAAATATCAGGTAAACAACAGACAACCTTGGTCAGTATCATCAGTTACAGGTATATATAGTTGTTAGTAAGAAATATCAGGTAAACAACAGACAATCTTGTTCAGTATCATCAGTTACAGGTATATATAGTTGTTAGTAAGAAATATCAGGTAAACAACAGACAACCTTGTTCAGTATCATCAGTTACAGGTATATATAGTTGTTAGTAAGAAATATCAGGTAAACAACAGACAACCTTGTTCAGTATCATCAGTTACAGGTATATATAGTTGTTAGTAAGAAATATCAGGTAAACAACAGACAACCTTGTTCAGTATCATCAGTTACAGGTATATATAGTTGTTAGTAAGAAATATCAGGTAAACAACAGACAACCTTGGTCAGTATCCTCAGTTACAGGTATATATAGTTGTTAATAAGAAATATCAGGTAAACAACAGACAACCTTGGTCAGTATCATCAGTTACAGGTATATATAGTTGTTAGTAAGAAATATCAGGTAAACAACAGACAACCTTGGTCAGTATCATCAGTTACAGGTATATATAGTTGTTAGTAAGAAATATCAGGTAAACAACAGACAACCTTGGTCAGTATCATCAGTTACAGGTATATATAGTTGTTAGTAAGAAATATCAGGTAAACAACAGACAATCTTGTTCAGTATCATCAGTTACAGGTATATATAGTTGTTAGTAAGAAATATCAGGTAAACAACAGACAACCTTGGTCAGTATCATCAGTTACAGTATATAGTTGTTAGTAAGAAATATCAGGTAAACAACAGACAATCTTGTTCAGTATCATCAGTTACAGGTATATATAGTTGTTAATAAGAAATATCAGGTAAACAACAGACAACCTTGTTCAGTATCATCAGTTACAGGTATATATAGTTGTTAGTAAGAAATATCAGGTAAACAACAGACAATCTTGTTCAGTATCATCAGTTACAGGTATATATAGTTGTTAGTAAGAAATATCAGGTAAACAACAGACAACCTTGGTCAGTATCCTCAGTTACAGGTATATATAGTTGTTAATAAGAAATATCAGGTAAACAACAGACAATCTTGTTCAGTATCATCAGTTACAGGTATATATAGTTGTTAATAAGAAATATCAGGTAAACAACAGACAACCTTGTTCAGTATCATCAGTTACAGGTATATATAGTTGTTAGTAAGAAATATCAGGTAAACAACAGACAACCTTGGTCAGTATCCTCAGTTACAGGTATATATAGTTGTTAATAAGAAATATCAGGTAAACAACAGACAATCTTGTTCAGTATCATCAGTTACAGGTATATATAGTTGTTAGTAAGAAATATCAGGTAAACAAAAGACAACCTTGGTCAGTATCCTCAATTACAGGTATATATAGTTGTTAGTAAGAAATATCAGATAAACAACAGACAACCTTGGTCAGTATCCTTCGTTACAGGTATATATAGTTGTTAGTAAAAATGAATGTGATTCTGTACAGTGAAACGTGTTTCTAGATTTCAAAACTGATGGCTCTTTGACTTAAATTGTGAACAATGCAGTTGACCTGTACCACGACGGTTTTGGATGAGTATATCACTTTGATATAAGATAGACAAGATAGAGGTCAATTTCTATGATCGCACCAACAATGGGCAGTTACAGTTTGTTTCAAACGATTTTATTTTAAGAGACAATAAACAATGTTGTTAGGCTCTTAAGGTAAACGATGCAAGTAAACATGGACTTTGAGGACTACAAAACTCTTGAAATAATGATGTTACGGTGAGCTCGTTTAAACTTCTTATTGATCGACAATTCAGCTTATTTTTGTGTAGGGGTTTGAATAGGCAGAGTTCATACTTGGCTCCATATTAACCAGTATAAAATGATAATAGATGTATTAACCTACGTCCTTATTGATTAGCTATATACATGTATGTTTTTCTATTGTTAGGTTGCGGAGCAGCAATTCGTCCATCTCTTCTACTGCATGTACATCGAAAGCAATTGGCTCACTACTTGAAAGGGGACCGAGCTCTGTTAGTAACGTGGTCAATTCCATGATGACAGCGTCCATGTTAATGGTATGTTTAGTCGCAGATGGGTGTACATGTTAAGGGCAAAGATAGTCAGCTAACTCTAGCAGCAGACAGCAACATGACAGTTTAAGTCGCCGATCGGTGGTGGCTGAGTGACTAATTGTACCCTGTTGCAAGTTTTAAAGTACGCCGTTTAGTACAGCTATAGCCTACATAGTGGGCCGATTTAGATTCAAACCGGCGCCGCTCATCTTTTAGTCTCTGACGCCCAGACTATTGTGTACGAAAAGGTATCTGCTCCCAAGCCATCGAATAAAAATTGTACAAGTACAATCCCCAGGCTGTAATCCAATGGCTTATGCCATTTGGGATTCTCTTAAGGAGATGTGATTAACTAAAACGAAAGACAATATCTTCAGTCAACCTAAGTTATTATGCTTGTATAAAAAAGGTATTGTTTCCTCCATTCTTTTATTTAGATTGGAAAGACCAGAATTCGCACGAACATATAAGGGCTTTATAGAAAACATGTAAAGTAAATTATAGAAAATCGTTACCACTGAATCGCCCTCAAAAGTAGTAAACATATATTAATGTACTCTTTTCACTAATTACCATCTATGTAATTTCTCGTTATTATAGAACCCACTATCATGTAGTACACGAAATGATATAAAGAAACACAAGATATATGAATATACAATTTCTGTTGGAATTGATCAGTTGTCTAGGAAACATGTTTCAGGTTCTGTGATAATATTTCTTAATCGCTCTACAATTGATGTAGAGGGCACTATTTTAACAGTAACAATATATTCGTATTGTTTACACTGTTATATGGATATACTGTTTCTAACATATGGCATAATTAGAATAACCATATACATTGTGTCTTTAGAGAAATGAATATCCAGTACTTTATATCGTATGAAGGCAACTGTTACAATTGCTATAATTGAGAACTGCTCTATCTTTTGTAGTCGAGAACTACTCTATTTTTTTGTAGTTGAAAATTGCTGTAATTGGCAACTTCTATATGACTATATTTGACAACTAATCTATATTTCAGTGGTTGACAACTGCTTTGTTTATCTGTAGTTGACAACTGCTGAAATTTTTCTGTAGTTGACAACTGCTCTATATTTCTATACTTAACAACAGTTTTATTTGTCTATAGCTGACAACTGCTCTATTTTTCTGTAGTTCACTGCTCTATTTTCCTGTAGTTGACAACTACTCTATATTTGTGTAGTTGACAACTGCTGTATATTTGTGTAGTTGACAACTGCTCTATATTTCTGTAGTTGGCAACTTCTCGATATTTCTGTAGTCGCTCCTGCTCTATTTCCTGTAGTTCACAACTGCTCTATTTTTCTGTAGTTGACTACTGCGTTATTTTTCTACAGTTGACAACTGCTCTAGTTTTCTGTAGTTGACAACTGCTCTATATTTCTGTAGTTGACAACTGCTCTATTTTTCTGTAGTTGACAACTGCTCTATTTTTCAGTGGTTGATAACTGCTTTATTTTTCAGTGGTTGATAACTGCTTTATTTATCTATATAGTAGGCAACTGCTTTATTTATCTATATAGTAGGCAACTGCTTTATTTATCTATATATTAGGCAACTGCTCTGCTTCTGTAGTTTATTACTGTTCTATTTTTCTGCAGTTCACTGCCCTATTTGTCTAGTTGATAGCTGCTCTATTTTTTGTAGTCCACTGATCCATATTTCTGTAGCTCACAGCTGCTCTATTTTCTGTAGCTCACAGCTGCTCTATTATATCAACCATCCGAACAACTTCCGGATACATATTCTAGCGTCGACGACGATAATCGTTGTGTAATCGATAAAAAGCATTAAACATATTGCAATACTGGACAGAATTGCATCATAAAATTAATAAATAAAGTGCTTTATATCGCGTCAACAACAGCAACAACTTCCAATTTATTGTTTCATGTTATAATTGTCTGTAAGCAGTTATCAACTTGCTAATACATTAAAATATCAATTATCAATTAATGATAATGGCATTATTCAGCATGGAAGCGAAGCTAATTCGGCCGCACGAACCTCACAATGTAAAGCTATTTGAACTCCTTTTATGTACTCCTTTTGTTTACAGAAGTGGGCTTATGAGCAATTATGATGGAAAACTTTTGCATTTTATACAGGTTACGTTTTGTTTTATTTGCGTAGGCCGTAGCTTTTCTAGTGATTAGATAATGTAAGCTGTGTTTTGTGAGTGGTATTACAAAACTGATTCTTTTGCAATGATATCAATTTTGATCGTTAGATCACAATAGGATTACACCGCATTTTACTCACCCTGGTTGGTAATAATATTTTTTTGTCGCTTCTATTGTTCCAGTCTAGAAGGAAAGTTCTTCAGCTTTTTATCAAGATCTTTCAGTCCCATCAAGACAACAACCTTCCAAAAATATATTTAAATACGATCATTTTGTACTTAAAATCTTAATAATAATGTCCAGCAAACGCTGCAAGCACTCAGTAGAAAGGCTTATTTATTTACACTCTTTCTGTCGATGACTCTGCTGGGCTGTATTTGCAAGTGTAGAATCCAATCAAATTACTGTATTTACAGCAAGCTCGATAAAAGAAAAGTGCTTAATAATGTCAAGGTATTAGATGGAGTTCGTAATAGTTTCTCCAGATTCTAAGACTGAAATTAGACTTGGTAATCAGACATCTAGATTATATCACTATTTGTATGTGTATCTGATCAAAGGAAGAAATGGCCGTGATACTTTTCTATGAATAAAATCCATACGATAAGTCATGGAAATAATACCAATTCTCTCAAGATTTCAAGGAAGAAAGGAGAGGACTAATTCTACAAGTATAAGAACTTCGTTGTACAATGACGTTTCATGGATTATTTGTAATGCTTTTCAAAGCACAACATCTTCACATTGTCAAAGGATCTACAGAAAGACTTCTAATGATATAGTGATATACTTGTTTACAGTCTTTATGTCGAGAGCTGTGATTGGCTGTATTCTCTAGCGTACAATCCAATCAAATCGCTACAATTAAATGATCTAAAACTTCTGTGTGATGTCAAGGTATTAGACATTGTGAAGATGGTTTGACACAATTTTGATATCTGTAGCAAAACATGATATTACCAGCAAACAATATGTCATTTATTATACATTAATATTAAATTCCCCTGATAGAAACAGTATCTACTATAGCCTTTAAAATATAACGTTCGTCTCTTTTTTCATTGTGTGTCTATAAAGAGGCAATTTGAAGTGAATTATGATGTCTAGGTATTAGACGGAGTATCATTTTAACCTCGTGAAAATGTTTTGAAACAAACTTTGATATTTGGAACAAAATATGATATTACCAACATACCTATATATAATTTATTATACATAATTATTATTCAATTCCCCTAGAAAGAAATACTGTCAATTATACCACGTGGAAAAATATTTTTTTCATTTTCTGGCATTTGTTTCCCTATTCTACTAATCCCCATTGTGTTCTCGAAATACCACAGTATAATATACCCTTAGCTTTGTTATACAGAGGGCCTGTTCGAAAAGTCATCTTTTTAACTGTAATATTGTTAAAATAACTATGTTAAAAGTTGGACAAAAATAATCCCAAGTACAAGATTCTATAAGCCACGAGACCATTGATTATGCTTATTTAGATAGAAAAGTTTATGGAGATCGTATCCGCTTCTTTGCATTGATTTTTATTATACAAGTATAACTTCCATGGGGGCCAATATCACATTAAAAAGTGCACTGAGACGTACAGCACGGTACATTAATAGAAAAATATACAGAAAAAAGTGAAACAAAATATTCTAATGCGCAGTGTTTTGGAAATCAGCCATAAAGGTGAAATTGTACCTGAAAGAAAACTCAAGAATATTATATCATGTTGTAAATAACGTGTTTAAATAATTCATCGTTACAGACAATGGGTGATAAATTGTTTCTAAAACGTTTTCCAGCTCTCGGCGGATGTCGTTCACGCAGTGATAGTAAAGAGCGTATCTATTCAGTTTTCAGAGGCGACTCTTTCTGTTGGTTTATTGAACGTTAGAGAAACTTATATCGATTATAATTTCAAGTACGTCGTATTTGGATTTTATTGGATGTTATTTGTTGTTTCACTGTTCCTAGGCCCATAAACAACTAGCTTCGGAAATAGAAGGACCAGTTTAACACGGTAGAAATTTAAGAACAGAGAATTGTCACTTGAAGCGTACATATTAGGATTTTAAAGCAGATTTATTATTTTTTTAAAGAGGATTTTGAAATGAAGATCAGAGAGCGAGTTTTGATGTCGCTTTGGTGAGCCATGAGCAAAAAAGTGAAATTAAACATTGGAGGTCATGTATTTGTGACCAGAGCCGAAACGTTGCAACGAATTCCACACACCAGACTTTCAGATCTCAATCCTGAGGTCGAAGAATATGACTCGGAATCAGACGAATACTATTTTGACAGAGATCCAGAAGTGTTTAGACCCATTTTGAATATGTACAGAAGCAATGAGCTTCATTTGCCCAGAAATATGTGCGGTAACGCCTTAAAACTGGAAATGGATTATTGGGGAATTAAGGTCGAAAACATTGCGGATTGTTGTTGGAAAATTATGTATAGAGTAAAGCAAGACAGTCGAATTGGAGCTGACATGCGTGAAGTAGGGGAGTCGGGGAAACCAATTCCAATATTTCCCATAGAGTTACAAAATTCTTGGAACAAATTCCGTTTTGGTTTATGGAAATTTCTTGCAAAACCAAATTCTTCAATGGCTGCTGCGGTAAGGTTATAGCTTTTATATATATATATTAATTGGAAGTATAAAATGAATTGTGTACAACGAGAATTTAGATGGGAATACTACAATTACCGGAACATATTTTCTAGATAGCATTGTCTGTATATCCCTTAAAACTAACCTTTGATTTTAGTTCGGAATCGTCACATCGGTATTCCAGAACATTATGTATAGAAATAAATTCAGTTGTAGAGATTGTAAAGATGTTTTCCAAACTTTTTTGTGCCTGCTTACATTATATAAGGCGATAGTTTTATTGGATCTGTAGGAACTACAGACGTGCTAACGGTGTCCACAAAAAAACCTCTTTACAATCACTTTAATCAGCACAATTTTGTTACATAAAATTGTTTTGGATTGTCCATTAGTATAAATTTATATCTTCATGTGTATAGTTTCCCTTTTAACTCCAATCAATAAGTCAATCAGTCGATGGTCAAATTACATGTGAATTAAATGTAACATGAATATTTGGTCCATTTGGTCGATTTCCATATACTGTCAAATTAAATGCATTTTCTGTGGCCCTGTAATGCTCATGTTTGTACAAGCCAAGTTTTACTGTAGATGAAGGTACCAAGTTTTATTGTAGATGAAGGTACCAAGTATTATTGTAGATGAAGGTATCAAGTTTTATTGTAGATGAAGGTATCAAGTTTTATTGTAGATGAAGGTACCAATTTTATTGTAGATGAAGGTATCAAGTTTTATTGTAGATGAAGGTACCAAGTTTTATTGTAGATGAAGGTATCAAGTTTTATTGTAGATGAAGGTACCAAGTATTATTGTAGATGAAGATGTCAAGTTTTACTATTTATAAAGGTGGACAATTTTATTGTCCATGAAGCCACTAAATTTTATTGTCCATGAAGCCACTAAATTTTATTGTCCATGAAGCCACTAAATTTTATTGTCCATGAAGTCACCAAATTTTATTGTCCATGAAGCCACCAAATTTTATTGTCCATGAAGTCACCAAATTTTATTGTCAATGAAGCCACCAAATTTTATTGTCCATGAAGTCACCAAATTTTATTGTCAATGAAGCCACTAAATTTTATTGTCCATGAAGTCACCAAATTTTACTGTCAATGAAGCCACCAAATTTTATTGTCCATGAAGTCACCAAATTTTATTGTCAATGAAGCCACCAAATTTTATTGTCAATGAAGCCACCAAATTTTATTGTCGATGAAGTCACCAAATTTTATTGTCAATGAAGTCAAAAATTTTATTGTCGATGAAGTCACCAAATTTTATTGTCAATGAAGCCACCAAATTTTATTGTCAATGAAGTCACAAATTTTATTGTCGATGAAGTCACCAAATTTTAATGTCAATGAAGCCACCAAATTTTATTGTCAATGAAGCCACCAATTTCATTGAGCCACCAAATTTTATGATGAAGGTGTCAAGTTTTATTGTAGATGAAGGTATCAAGTTTAATTGTAGATGAAGGTGCCAAGTTTTATTGTAGATGAAGGTATCAAGTTTTATTGTAGATGAAGGTGCCAAGTTTTATTGTAGATGAAGGTATCAAGTTTTATTGTAGATGAAGGTATCAAGTTTTATTGTAGATGAAGGTATCAAGTTTTATTGTAGATGAAGGTATCAAGTTTTATTGTAGATAAAGGTATCAAGTTTTATTGTAG
>NW_008708400.1:6495010-6495267 GCF_000327385.1 Lottia gigantea
GTAGGCATGAAATTTAAATGTTATGATTGTTCTGCTTGTTTCCACGTGGAAATAATTAGCTTTCTAAACTGGTCACAGTTTGTGATAATGGTCTGTTGTACTGAGAGAAACGCAAAAATATCTTTTTCATCTTTTTTATGTTGCTTAGCCTTGACCAAATTTGAAAACATCCCGAAGTCGTCAAAATACAAAGATTCGAAAACCTCGGATTCTTTAAGAAGATGTTTTTATATTTTCAGATATGGAATACAGTTTAT
>NW_008708400.1:6497922-6526809 GCF_000327385.1 Lottia gigantea
AGATGAAGGTATCAAGTTTTATTGTAGATGAAGGTACCAAGTTTTATTGTAGATGAAGGTGCCAAGTTTTATTGTAGATGAAGGTGCCAAGTCTTATTGTAGATGAAGGTATCAAGTTTTATTGTTGGTATCAAGTTTTATTGTAGATGAAGGTGCCAAGTTTTATTGTAGATGAAGGTATCAAGTTATATTGTAGATGAAGGTATCAAGTTTTATTGTGGATGAATTTACCAAGTTTTATTGTAGATGAAGGTACCAAGTTTTATTGTAGATGAAGGTATCAACTTTTATTGTAGATGAATTTACCAAGTTTTATTGTAGATGAAGGTATCAAGTTTTATTGTAGATGAAGGTATCAATTTTATTGTAGATGAAGGTATCAAGTATTATTGTATATGAAGGTATCAAGTTTTATTGTCGATGAAGGTATGAAGTTTTATTGTAGATGAAGGTACCAAGTTTTATTGTAGATGAAGGTACCAAGTTTTATTGTAGATGAAGGTATCAAGTCTTATTGTAGATGAGGGTATCAAGTTTTATTGTAGATTAAGGTATGAAGTTTTATTGTAGATGAAGGTATCAAGTTTTATTGTAGATGAAGGTATCAAGTTTTATTGTAAATGAAGGTATCAAGTTTTATTGTAGATGAAGGTATCAAGTTTTATTATAGATGAAGATATCAAGTTTTATTGTAGATAAAGGTATGAAGTTTTATTGTAGATGAAGGTATCAAGTTTTATTGTCGATGAAGGTATCAAGTTTTATTGTCGATGAAGGTATCAAGTTTTATTATAGATGAAGATATCAAGTTTTATTGTAGATAAAGGTATGAAGTTTTATTGTCGATGAAGGTATCAAGTTTTACTGTAGATAAAGGTATCAAGTTTTATTGTAGATGAAGGTATCAAGTTTTATTGTAGATGAAGGTATCAAGTTTTATTGTAAATGAAGGTATCAAGTTTTAATATCGATGAAGGTGCCAGGTTTTATTGTAGATGAAGGTATCAAGTTTTATTGTAGATGAAGGTATCCAGTTTTATTGTAGATGAAGGTATCAAGTTTTATTGTAGATGAAGGTATCAAGTTATATTGTAGATGAATTTACCAAGTTTTATTGTAGATGAAGGTACCAAGTTTTATTGTTGGTATCAAGTTTTATTGTAGATGAAGGTATCAAGCTTTATTGTAGATGAAGGTACCAAGTTTTATTGTAGATGAAGGTATCAAGTTTTATTGTAGATGAAGGTATCAAGTTTTATTGTAGATGAAGGTATCAATTTTATTGTAGATGAAGGTATCAAGTATTATTGTATATGAAGGTATCAAGTTTTATTGTCGATGAAGGTATGAAGTTTTATTGTAGATGAAGGTACCAAGTTTTATTGTAGATGAAGGTATCAAGTTTTATTGTAGATGAAGGTACCAAGTTTTATTGTAGATGAAGGTACCAAGTTTTATTGTAGATGAAGGTACCAAGTTTTATTGTAGATGAAGGTATCAACTTTTATTGTAGATGAATTTACCAAGTTTTATTGTAGATGAAGGTATCAAGTTTTATTGTAGATGAAGGTATCAATTTTATTGTAGATGAAGGTATCAAGTATTATTGTATATGAAGGTATCAAGTTTTATTGTCGATGAAGGTATGAAGTTTTATTGTAGATGAAGGTATCAAGTTTTATTGTAGATGAAGGTATCAAGTTTTATAGTAGATGAAGGTATCAAGTTTTATTGTAGATGAAGGTATCAAGTTTTATTGTAGATGAAGGTATCAAGTTTTATTGTAGATGAAGGTATCAAGTTTTATTGTAGATGAAGTTATCAAGTTTTATTGTAGATGAAGGTATCAAGTTGTATTGTAGATGAAGGTACCAAGTTTTATTGTAGATGAAGGTATCAAGTTTTATTGTAGATGAAGGTATCAAGTTTTATAGTAGATGAAGGTACCAAGTTTTATTGTAGATGAAGGTATCAAGTTGTATTGTAGATGAAGGTACCAAGTTGTATTGTAGATGAAGGTATCAAGTTTTGTGCCGATGAAGTTACCAAGTTTTATTGTCGATAAAAACGCAAAATCGCGGAATATCAGAGAAAACTCGGCATTTATACGTAATCATAAGATCAGAATTAGCAATACTAAATGTCCAAGATTCCAATTTATTAAAATCCTCTGTATTGTTGTCGGTTCTATTCTTACTGGGAAGTAGGTGATAAAATATTTTTAATGGAGTTTATCTAATGTATAAATCGTTAGGCATGAAATTTAAATGTTATGATTGTTCTACTTGTTTCCACGTGGAAATAATTAGCTTTCTAAACTGGTCACAGTTTGTGATAATGGTCTGTTGTACTGAGAGAAACGCAAAAATATATTTTTCATCTTTTTTATGTTGCTTAGCCTTGACCAAATTTGAAAACATCCCGAAGTCGTCAAAATACAAAGATTCGAAAACCTCGGATTCTTTAAGAAGATGTTTTTATATTTTCAGATATGGAATACAGTTTATTTTGGTCTGATATTACTATCAGTTAGTATTCTAGTGGTGGAATCTCACAAAGCATTTCGTATTCCGAATAACGATATCAATATGACGTCTATTAGTTTTAACATTTCTGGTAAATACAGGCTGTATTACACCACTCAATTACTACCTATACTATATTATCTCGATGTATTTTGTGTATCTATCTTCACGATTGAATTATCTCTGCATTTCTTAACATCGCCTTATAAACTTTTATTCTTAAAATCCTGGTTAAATCTCCTCGATGCCTTGGTAATCATTGCCAATTGGTGCAACCTTATCGTAGAACAGAATTATGGCAAAGAGCTTGTGTCGTTATTAAATAGAGACCTTATTACTGCTTATAGAATATTAAAGTATATCTCCATACTGAGAATTTTACGATTTTTTAAGTTAACGGAGAGATTCCATTCATTAAAGATAATGACTTTGGCTATAAAACAATCGTTCAGGGAGCTATTTATGATGTTCATGTTTATAATCGTCATTGCTACTTTATATGGATGCGCCTTGTTCATTATGGAATTTGAATCTGAAGAATTAACAGACATTCCTATTGCTATATGGTGGGCAATTATTACAATGACAACGGTAGGGTATGGGGATATCATCCCAAAATCTGATTCAGGTAGAGTGATCGGTGTTTTCTGTGCAATCAGTGGATTGATGGTGCTTTCAATGCCAGTCGCCATTATCGCCTCAAACTTTAGCGACTATCATGAAAGAGACACTGACAGAAGAATGAAAATATCCCATGATCATGAAAAGCGGATACATTGTGAAAACTCAGATACAAACAAATGTAAGATATTAAAAGATTTTAGAAATGAACAGAAAACAAAAATGATCATGGTTGAAAGTGCAAAATAAAAAGGACCTGATTTTGTTTTTTTTTTTTTTCATATTTTGGGCTTCCAGATAACTTTTAATGATTATCTTGTCGTTTCTCTGTTTTAGTGTTGTAAAAGTTTACGATGTTGTTCACGACATAATGATATCTGGTTATATTAATTAAATGAATATATTCTTTAAAATAATGAAATTTCTAATGGCTTAAATTATAACCTGGCTTTAATATTATCCCACATCGACGTGGTTTTCAAAATCAGAATGTACTCTTTATTCTCTTTAAGTGATTTCAAGGATGATTAAAAATATATTTCATATATTTTGGCAATCAAAATCAATATAGAAAAATAAATCCAACATTTTGTAATTTATAGTTTTAAAAAGATTGACAGGTGTTAAATAGGGCTAGTAATAAAACAGTTGCCAGTTGATTTGACTTTTTCACCTCCCACTCTATACTCTTCAACGCACTCAGATGTAGCTATGTAACCTAGCAATAGCTTATTAGGAATTGATAAATTGTTCAATCTCTTAATTGTGCCTTTAAAAATTATTTCTTTAACACTTCCCTCGGGTAAATTTATGCCATTATGAATTTGGTGTAGCACAGAACTACCACAAATAATAATTACTTCAGTATTAAAACATTTGAATATTGGGGGATAAGGCCAATACAAAGTAAGAAGGCCACTTAAAGTTAATAATAGTTAAAATAAACGTTTCTTTTTGTAAGCTACAACCAAATGTTTGGTGTTCAGGGTAGTGGTGTTTAACTATTATGGAGGCTTTGGTAGAATCAAATGTAACAAAGGAGATTATCTGGCCATCGTTAAATATTGAGTCCAATTATTGGCGTTAGGCCTTCGGTCTGTTTTGAATCTCGCCAACACATCTTGCTAGGCAACCACTTTTTAACTTTCCAACGGAATCTTTTGGAATAACCCTTCTCCCTTACTTGGTTAAAAACAATTTTACAACTAGTGCAAATTGTATTAAATCGATTGATGGGATTGATGAATGGAGATTTAATTATTCTAAAAAATGTGTGCTTCGGATGGAACGAGCTTTTGTATAAACGATGGTGTGTAACAGTTTACTTCAAACGTACTTTAATATCTATTTTGTAGAAGAAAGAAAGTTGTTGCCTTTGAACACGCAGTGTCCAAACACCCATGCTGTTTTCGCTAATGTGTTTGCTATGGTGTTAGGGCCCTTTTAAATGGTTTATTGTGTTACATTTTATAATAATAATCATATAGTCTGCGATATCAGATATCTAGAAGCAGGCGTTAACTACATCAACAACCATCTGAAACATCCATTTTACATTTTATCTAACATAAGATTTCTCAATGTTAGATCGATATCTACCAAATACTGGTAGAAAGTCTAATGTTATTGAAATAAAACTCTTGTTGATTTTTATATTGACAATCGTGCAAATTTAATTGAAAAATATATTTTAAAGAATTACTTAATCAATGTTTTCATTTAATCAATGCCTTGTACTGATTGTGAAGAATATAATTGATTTTGAATCTTTCTGTTACATTTTATTGTTATCATTCAATTTAAATACTCGATTAAACATTTAATCACTTAGATTTAAATCTATTGAAAGGTTTGTTTTAAGCATCCTAAAACTGTGACGAAAAACATTGTATATTGATATTTTGTTAGTTATTAAAAGCTGAAATGGTTGATTTAATTGTTAGATGGCATCCTGTTTTATTTTATTAATTCAATGAAACGAAATATAGTCTGTTGTCTTCACTAAGTACCTGGTTTAGTACGATAAAAGTACAAATTAAAGAGCTTATAAAGAAATTTTTTTAATTTTGTATGTGTATCGGTGACACTGATAGTACCAATTTGCATCATTTCAATTCTCAAACAGATGTCTGTGGTTCTTGTAATTCCATTAAATCTAAATCGGATAATATGCTCGTTTCATATACGAAATATAAGGCCCTTCGCAAATAGTGACGTCATCAAATTGGGATGGTGCAAATTGATGCAGTCCGCTAAACATAAGAAATTCAGAAAACCTCTTTACAATCTCTTTAATTTCTCTTATACTTTTCTCCGAAGGCTTTGTTAAAGTTGTCTGCCCTTACGATCCAAGTCTTCTTGATGATGATTATTTGATAATTGATTCTCTCCCCGAATTTTCAACCAAAAATGTTCAAGAATATTTCTGACAGTCGTCCTGTGTAAAAACAATTCCCAAGGTAATAATGTGTGCTCGTGTTTATATTTTTATCAACGCAAAGTCATTCTAATATAAAGAGCACTGTTTTGATTCACTTTAATAAAATGGGCAAAATTTTTTCTATACCATCCAAAAGAATAATAAGCTAAGGATATAAGAAATTTCTTCCGATTTCTTGTTACTTTGAAAGAAGACATACACAAACTATGTTATGTCACAATACTAAACTATAAACTAATATCTATATGACAGCAGTCAATAGTCAAATGTTGTAAGTCTTTAAAGGAACATTAGGACAAATCTAACAGGATTGGTTGATCATTGATCATGTAAATATTTCAAAAATTTTCAATGAATCAGCAGTGAAGGGTCCAAGTAAGGGCACAAGCAATTCGTGACCTTCAATAAGTCATCTTCTTTCATAATTCCAGTTCCAGGAAAGATCAGTGCTGAGAGGTTTGACCACGGACAAGCTGGTAGACAGATACCTTAACTGTGAACCTAAGTTGTTATCCTTGTAAAATATTTATGTTTATTTCATACTCTCGTTTCGCTTTTCTTTCACTATGTACAGTGGAACAAAATTTGAAAGGCGAGAGGTGAGGGACAAATCCGGGTCTATTTCTACAAACTAAAAATGAAATGTATAATTCCATGTCCCTAATTTTTCTGAAAATTCCTGGATTTTTAGACTCATCACATGGGAGATAATAACGACTGATCCATCAAAATATTTACCTACATGTATTATTAACGGTAACTAAGTGGGATAACGACCGAGTTTTACCGAGGGCAGCTTGACATTTAGAACTCTTTTACGTTTTACTACCACTTGATAAATAGGCTTATTTACTTAGTATCAGCACAGCACGGAAGTGATCTCTACCCTCTCATAAATAACTCATTCATGCTTCGATTTTATCTTCGAATATTCTACGGCGCTCTTTTTTTTTCTTGGGCTTTTTAACTCGGTAAAAACTCTCACTCGGTCATTATCCCATGCATAACTGTTAAAATGAAATATTTAAATAATTTGGTTTGACTTTGAGAACAATGAAGAATTTCTCAAGATATATATTTGTGTGTCAGATTATCTGTAAACTGTTGCTACTTCTATGTGGGATAGTAAGCTTACCCGTAAACCTGACCAATAAATGAACATCGAAGCATAAAATGAGACGGATGGGATGGGATGGTGTAAATCTATGCTGTCGATACACATAAAAATTTAGAAAATCTTGAAATTTCATTAAAGCTCACATCATAATGCAGTTGGCTAATTTTACGCGGTATTTACGTGACATATTTGTGTGTGTGCACATTACATATTCAAACGTTACAATAATTCAGTAATCGCAGTATATATTGCAATATATTCGATAGCCTACGACGATAGTGTAAGTATTATGTATTTTGATGATATCGCGTGTATTCTAGTAGTTACTTTGACAGGAACCCGATTCCTTATCTCCAAGTTCAAGCAGTATACAATAAAAGGTTATGGAATAGTTTGGATGCTATTTGGTTATACGGTACCACGTTCAATTTCAAAATGGCCACCATCAGGACAGTTCATGATGAATCCGGGTGCATTCACCCTCAAATGCGTTCGATTATTTTGTTTAAATATGAATTACATTTGTCTGCAATCCCGTGATTTCAATTATCCTTATATAGTCGTATGTTCAAACCCTGGGCAAAACTGTACGCAATACAGAACTAGATGTGCTAAAATTTAAACACCAAAATACCACAAATAAGGGCTCTGATTGGCTTTATTCTGTAGCGACAATCCAATCAAATTACTGCATTTACAAACTTCCGTGATACGATAGAGGAAGATGGACGCACACAAGCATGGCTCTTTTCTGATCTGGCTCTACATTTTAAAGTAGTTTAGAGGGAGGTTTATGAGATTATTTATCGACTTAATATTAAACTTCAACCGATTTTCCACA
Organism: Lottia gigantea; assembly: GCF_000327385.1. Taxonomy (NCBI): domain Eukaryota; kingdom Metazoa; phylum Mollusca; class Gastropoda; family Lottiidae; genus Lottia; species Lottia gigantea. Next base: position 6,505,467 of record NW_008708400.1, read on the forward strand.
AAAAACAAGCAGCAAATGATAAGTTTAACATTTCAAAATTGGTATATATATTTCTGATTAAATTTAGGAAATTGATACATAGTTATATTGTTATCATAGTTACTGTTATTGATTGTCTTATAATATCTATTATTATAGACTTGATTAAGATGTTTTTCATTGATCCCAGATATTAACCTAACATTATAGGTTTTGACGTTGCCTACAGATTTCTCGAAATTTCACCTTTCCACAAATTTTCCTAAGTTGAGGTATTGGAACTATTTTCCACATGAAAATGAAACCATCCAATGTTTAACTCATTTGTGTTAATTTTGAGCATTCTTTAGTATACTTCTTTGACGTGGTGCTGTATTTATAGTTCAATCCAACAAGCTTTACGCAATTTCTATAGCGAGACCGGTCATCTGAGAAAAAACATTCTGCTGACAGCAGTAGACTTTGACAAATTCTCCTCGAGAATTTGTGCTTATACATGTATTTTGCTAAACAAGGTACTTATACAATAAAAAGGCTTTTGATAGCTAACAACAAATCAATATAAACTTTATTTTTCACAGTTTAATGATCTTTTAAACAAACCTCTCAATGTATTTAAATATAAGCGAGAAATTGAAAAATAACAATGAAATGCGACAAAAACATTTAAAAACAATTATATTGTTTACGACCAGCAAAAATCATTGATTAAATCAAAACATCAATTCAGTAATTTGTTGGAATATGTTTTTCGATTAAATTTGTACATTTTTGTAATTTGTTCAGGTAAAATCGATATGCACTATTCCAATTTTCAACCAGACTTCTGTCCTTCGTGTAGGCTATATTACAACACTATCGCAGAAGTCCATAGATATTATTTTATCAACTTTAACGAGTGACGTCATAAACGCTAGTTTTAGTAGATTTGCAAGGACATCCGACTGAAAATTGACATGGTGCATACACATGCAAAGTTTAAAAAAACTTCTTTACATTCCATTTAAAGGTATACTTCCTCCCTCTTAAGAAGACCAAATAATTGAAATTTAAAAACTTGGCTACAATAAGTTTTTGTTCATGAGTGGACCTAACTGGTTTCTATACAAAATCCCTCTATAATCCAATAAATGCATAAACCTAAGTAATAATTCATTCCACTAAGTAATTTTGAAACATGCTTAAAAATATATAACACATATAGTTTAATGGATATATCATGTAATATAGAGATTCTATTCTTTAGCCATTACATCTGGTAAGTCCAACTGATGACTATATATATTTGTTGACCAAGTTTGAGACTTTGAATTTGTATGTCCATTCTTAGAGTTAGTATTCTTAAGATATCGATCTAACATTGATACTTTATTGGGCTACCTAGGCTACCATGACAACTTCTGTTTCCAGTCAACTGATATCGCACTATTCCAGGATGTAACGCAATAAACAATTCAAAGTAGATCTAATTGAATCGCTAGCTTCACTGGCTCCTGTACTAAAAACTCATTAAATATTTATCATTTTTCTGACAATATCACTCAATATACAAATGTACACACAGAAATGTTTTTGCTCTTTTTACGACAATAAAGGAAAAAAATTAATGTCCAATTTTAATGAATAACTTTGATAATTATACTAACAGTGCTTCTGATGGTCTTGTTAATTGAGTAAGTCACAATTTTATAGTGAAAGTCATATGTCAACACTTCACCATTACATGACTCACAATTAAAAGAAGGTTTTTTACATACTGTAATGCTTTTCTGCTCTGGTTCAAAAATCATCATGTTTCTAAAATAACATCATTAGCTTTAACAACCATAAAAACAGGGAAATAGCGGGCCAATGGCGTATGGTGTTTAGTTTCAGTAATAGAATTGGTCTGTTGGCCAATCAATGTATCTGGAGATCCAAAAAAAATAATAAATCCTTTTTATTTTGTACTTTCCACCATGATCATTTTTGTTTTCTGATCATTTTGAAAATCTGTTAATATCTTACATTTGTTTGTATCTGAGTTTTCCCAAAGTATCCGCTTTTCATGATCATGGGATATTTTCATTCTTCTGTCTGTTTCTCTTTCATGATAGTCGCTAAAGTTTGAGGCGATAATGGCGACTGGCATTGAAAGCACCATCAATCCACTGACTGCACAGAATACACCGATCACTCTACCTGAATCAGATTTTGGTACGATATCCCCATATCCTACCGTTGTCATAGTTATAATTGCCCACCATATAGCAAGAGGAATGTCTGTTAATTCTTCAGATCCAAATTCCATAATGAACAAGGCGCATCCATATACAGTAGCAATGACGATTATAAACATGAACATCATAAATAGCTCCCTGAACGATTGTTTTATAGCCAAAGTCATTATTTTTAGTGAATCGAATCTCTCCGTTAATTTAAAAAATCGTAAAATTCTCAGTATGGAGATATACTTTGAAATTCTATAAGCAGTCATATGGTTGGTGTTTATTAACGACAAAACCTTTTGCCCATATTTCAGTTCTACGATAATGTTGCACCAATTTGCAATGGTGACCAAGGCATCGAGGAGATTTAACCAGGATTTTATGAATAAAAGTTTATAAGGCGATGTTAAGAAATGCAGAGATAATTCAATCGTGAAGATAGATACACAAAATACATCGAGATAATATAGTATAGGTAGTAATTGAGTGGTGTAATACAGCCTGTATTTACCAGAAATGTTAAAACTAATAGACGTCATATTGATATCGTTATTCGGAATACGAAATGCTTTGTGAGATTCCACCACTAGAATACTAACTGATAGTAATATCAGACCAAAATAAACTGTATTCCATATCTGAAAATATACAAACAAATCAGTAACAAACATTTCATGCCTGACAATTTATACGCTAGGTTAAATATTTTTAATGGAGTTGTTAGTCTTCAGCAGAACAAAACTACAAACAATACAATCAATAATAGACGACCTTATTTACTACAAACTTAAAACATTTATTAGATTTGATAACAACTGGCACCTACATCAACAATAAAATTTTATCGATTTATCGCACCTTCATCATAATACAATTCTGCATTTAGTTTTGCCATTTCTGATGTTGGAAAGAGAAATTACGATTACTAATAAATGCATATCTTCATCTACAATAAAACTTGATACCTTCATCGACAATAAAACTTGATACCTTCATCTACAATAAAACTTGATACCTTCATCTACAATAAAACTTGATACCTTCATCTACAATAAAACTTGATACCTTCATCTACAATAAAACTTGATACCTTCATCTACAATAAAACTTGGTACCTTCATCTACAATAAAACTTGATACTTTCATCGACAATAAAACTTGATACCTTCATCGACAATAACACTTGATACCTTCATCGACAATAAAACTTGATATCTTCATCTACAATAAAACTTGATACCTTCATCGACAATACAACTTGATACTTTCATCGACAATAAAACTTGATAACTTCATCTACAATAAAACTTGATACCTTCATCTACAATAAAACTTGATACCTTCATCGACAATAAAACTTGATATCTTCATCTACAATAAAACTTGATACCTTCATCGACAATAAAACTTGAAACTTTCATCGACAATAAAACTTGATACCTTCATCTACAATAAAACTTGATATCTTCATCTACAATAAAACTTGATACCTTCATCTACAATAAAACTTGATGCCTTCATCGACAATAAACTTGATACCTTCATCTACAATAAAACTTGGTACCTTCATCTACAATAAAACTTGATACCTTCATCTACAATAAAACTTGATACCTTCATCTACAATAACACTTGATACCTTCATCGACAATAAAACTTGATATCTTCATCGACAATACAACTTGATACCTTCATCTACAATAAAACTTGATACCTTCATCGACAATAAAACTTGATACCTTCATCTACAATAAAACTTGATACCTTCATCTACAATAAAACTTGATACCTTCATCTACAATTAAACTTGGTACCCTCATCTACAATAAAACTTGATACCTTCATCTACAATTAAACTTGGTACCTTCATCTACAATAAAACTTGGTACCTTCATCTACAATAAAACTTCATACCTTCATCTACAATAAAACTTGATACCTTCATCGACAATAAAACTTGATACCTTCATCGACAATAAAACTTGATACCTTCATCTACAATAAAACTTGATACCTTCATCGACAATACAACTTGGTACCTTCATCTACAATAAAACTTGGTACCTTCATCTACAATAAAACTTGATACCTTCATCTACAATAAAACTTGGTAAATTCATCTACAATAAAAGTTGATACCTTCATCTACAATAAAACTTGATATCTTCATCGACAATAAAACTTGATACCTTTATCGATAATAAAACTTGATACCTTCATCTACAATAAAACTTGATATCTTCATCGACAATAAAACTTGATACCTTCATCTACAATAAAACTTGATATCTTCATCTACAATAAAAATTGATACCTTCATCGACAATAAAACTTGGTACCTTCATCTACAATCTTCAAGACACAGCCTTCACTGATATTCCTCAATTTTTTAACCTTCATCGACAATAAAACTTGACGATTAATTGCACTCTTTTGATTAATATAAAGAGCTAAAAAACATACCTTGGCAGGAAATGAAGAATTGGGTTTAGCTAGAAATTTCCATATCCCGAAACGGAATTTGTTCCAGGGATTTTGTAACTCTATGGGAGATATTGGAATTGGTTTCCCCGACTCCCCTACTTCACGCATGTCGGCTTCAATTTGGCTGTCTTGGTTCACTCTATACATAATTTTCCAACAACATTCCGAAATGCTCTTTTCCTTAATCCCCCAATAATCCATTTCCAGTTTTAAGACGTTACCGCACATATTTCTGGGCAAATGAAGCTCATTGCTTCTGTACATATTCAAAATGGGTCTAAACACTTCAGGATCTCTGTCAAAATAGTATTCGTCTGATTCCGAGTCATATTCTTCGACCTCAGGATTGAGATCTGAAAGTCTGGTGCGTGGAATTCGTTGCAACGTTTCGGCTCTGGTCACAAATACATGACCTCCAATGTTTAATTTCACTTTTTTGCTCATGGCTCACCGAAGCGACATCAAAACTCGCTCTCTGATCTTCATTTCAAAATCCTCTTTAATCCCTGAAAATACCGTCTGTGACGCTAAATCAAATAAGATATAAGCTCCTCGTGGCAATTCTCAGTTCTAAGAATTCTTCAGTGTAATATACTCGAAGCGATTCGAGAATAACGACTACTTCCATACAAATTGATCCTCGTATCGGTAGCCTATTTCTGAAATAGTGGATAGTAACACGGCGCACTTGAAATATAATCGATATAAGTTTCCCTAAAGTTCAATAAACAAACATTTTCAGCCAGGAGAAATTTCATAGCATAGCTCTCTTCTGTCACTGTAAGTGCCAAGAACTGGAAAATGTTCGTCTGATATAATGTAACGATGAATTATTAAAACACGTTATATAGACAACATAATATGATATTCTTAAGTTTGTTAGTTCCTTCAGGTACAACATCATAAAATTGGTTCACCTTTATGGCTGATTTCCAAAACACAGCGTGATATAATATTTTCAAAGTCAGTTAATTTTGCAAAATGATATTTTGTTTCAATTCTGAACGGTTAACGGTAAACACAAAAAAAGTGATTAAAAGACAAACATTGTCAATTATTTGATTGATATTATTAGTATCTCGGTGAATTAAATAATGTATAATAAATGACATATTATTAATCTTTAAATGAAATTTAGAAGTATAATTGAAACGTTGCAAAAATTAAAGGAAGGAGTAGTATATCCATAATAGTGTTCTTATTTATTTAAATGACATATTGTTGGTAATATCATGTTTGGTTAAAAATAACAGTTTGTCAAGGTAAAGGTATTACAAACTAATACAAGAAGATTTGAATGAAGCAATTTGATTTAATTGTAAGGATTCGTAAGAAAAATCGTTCATGTGAAAGGGGTAGTAATAATTAAGCCTTTTTCAATTATTACCTATAGTTGTATGGATTTATCAAATCATAGAGATATTCTTTTGTGTAGTTATGACACCGGGTAAGTCCATTGATGAATATATGTTTCATTTGGCTAAGCTTGAGAATTTCAATATTATTGTCACTCTAAGGGGGGAAATCCTTGATTAATTCAAAGTATTCAAATTACTGAAATTAATAACGGAATCAAAATCCGTTTAGAAAATAAGAAAATCAATCAATTATCAGTAAATAATTGGCAAATAAGTGAAAAAGAATGTCTTAATGCTCCGGTATTTCATTATCTTGGCGGCGGTATCAGGTTTCTTTACTTCAACTTCTTCGTGCCTTTCAGTTGTATTTCTTGATGAAATATACTTTTGCTGTTTCTTTGATTAATTAACTTGTGGTGGTTTTTGTGTCTCTCGTTGAATCTATTAGATTTATCTGTTTCTAACTTGCAACCTTTACTTCATATTCCGTTTGTAACCCTTTCTGCTCTGCTATGCACGTTTTACCAACATGGATATCTAGAGTCCAGTGGCGACGGTTCCAAAGGGGGTGGGTAAAAATTACACTTTTAAAAAGGCTATAATATTATAAGCATAGTTTTTCAAATTGCATTGAATGCAAGATTTTTGTCTTCTTTTTACAAAAATTTGAAAATACATAGGTCTATCCCCATTGGCTATATATTTTGTATACACACCACAAAAGCCACAAAAATTTACCTTTTTTATCAAGTATTACGATTGTCGATTTTCAGTGAAACGAGCGCAACTTATGTAACTTAGCCACTGTGTCTGTATCATCTATGCAATTTCTTTCAGAACGCTCTTGATGATATTGCTTCTTGGTAAGTCTTTTTTCGCATTTACTGGGTGTAATATAACACTCTGCAGTGATCTCTATAATCGCATGAATAATTTAATCACATTTCCTTTTCATGCTTCGATGTTCATTTATTGGTTGGACTTAAAAGTGATATTCCACATAGAAATTGTGCAGAAAAACCCTTATTATTTGTCTTGACAAGATACATATATATATCGACCTCGCTTATATTACTTGGGATATTTTCTTCAGAAGCCTCGTAGTTCAAACAGCATTGCTTAATGTTACGCTATATGATGTAGATTTATACAATATCATCTGATCCTGTAGCTCTCGGAAAGAGATAATTATTTACTTACATTTAACAGTTGACATAGATATTGGATTATAGTAAAGCACCTTCACAATGCCAAGGTATTACAAACTGTGTCTTGTATCTGATTATCATTGTACACTTTACTTGTGTTAAGGCAGTTTGAAAATGCAGCAATCTGACTGAATTGTACGCTAACAAATACAGCCAATCAGAGCCCTAGACAGAAAGACTCTTAAAGCTAGTCGTGAGTTTCGAGGGATTTGATTGGTTGTATATGCTCCAACATACAATTCAATCAAATCGCTACATTTAATGCATCGCTTTATGATGTCAAGATATTGTAAAGACGATAGTGCAGTGTTGTGAAATGACATTCCATAATAGAAATCTTTATTCTGTGCTTTCTCAAAATCACCTAACACGGATGGTAAAATAAGAGTGTAGTCCTATACTCAGGTGGCGAGAAGATGAGAGGCAAATTGTAAATGTTGAAGTTCATCCATCCTTGAAAATTCGATCTATATTCAAAATATATTATAATAAATTATAATAAGTGAAAGTAATATTGCTCCCTTATACTCAATATATACACTGTTATGCATAGTTAAAGCTATCATGCTTTAAGTACACTGAAAAAAATAAGCCTACGTATCTGCCCTTGGGTTTGTGGCGGCCATATTTCTTCAACAAGTATGGCGACTGTCAGTAATAAATATGGCGGTCTAATGACTGACAGCCAGACTTAATATTTTTTTTAATAACCAAATTTAGCCTAATTAGATCATGATAGCTTTAATTTCCTTTTTGGTTTCCTGCCGCTGAACAGTCCTGTTCTATATTGAATTTTTTAGTTCAATGTTCATTTTACCAGATGGGATATCGTGTGTGTTTCTTTTTGAATGTTCTACGCACTCTAATGACTCTCTTGATATTTCCACGTTTTATTACCAATATTAATAGATAGATTATAACATTTTTGTCCTTTTTAGCCTATATACTATATCTATTTTTTTAATTGGATTTTGGAGTCTCAAGAAAAGACGAGTCGTCATTCAAAATATAAAAATCACGGTTCTGAGACTAAGGTATGATTGGTCACACGGGTGGTGAATCTGTAGCTTTACGCTTGATACCTCGCCAATTGTCGTTTAATCTACTGTTCCTTATCAATAGAATGATGGCTCTTGGTTCGCTTTATCTAAATTACTTAGCAGAATGTGGCAAATTCCAATGAAAGTGGTTACCCGTGTAATATTATTTCGTGCGTGTGTTTATATTAACAAAACAAAAATTTCTCTGTGCAAGCGTGTTGATAGGTCGGTTTGAAAACCACGTGACCTCGTGAATATTAACAATCCCAGTCCCTACAACGAGGTTTACCTGCTTAACATGGAAACATGGTAGAAGTATATAATAGTATCGCACGTGTTGAATAGGAAAATAACCACATGTAAGCAGGTAGTCTAGGATTGTTTTAAATTTATTTTGTTGATTTTTGTAGTGCTGGGTATCGTCAATCATGTCACGATACGATACATATCGCGATATGGGGTAATCTTCAAAGGTTCAATTTATATTAATTTAAACTGTACAACTGATATTTGGTGATATAGTTGATAGAAGTGTTTAGCATCCAGAGCCCATCCGCAATACATTACTTATATATTGCATTGGCAATATAGCCCGAAGCCAGCGATATCTGCTTAGGCTGAAAGCGGGCGTTAACTTGTCATCTACCAACCAACCAATCAAGAGATGAGAGCATAGGTCAATGACTTCATAAGCCAGTGCCAGGTGTTAGCTCCTCTATCTTATATTACTCAATGGTATAGTTTAACTATGCTTACTCTCTGCAGAAAGTGAGCGAGAGAACTTCAGTCTGGTGAGTGAGATTTCTAGTATAAAATGGCTCTGCCGGACCCAAAAACATTGGACCTGTTTCCTCATGTAGGCCTACCAGTAGAGTCACCCACACTGGACTTAAACCAACATTCATCGATTGAAAAAGAAATTTCAAAAAGGAAATTACATAAATGTGATGTGTGTGAAAAGTATATTAAGTGGACCTCGGATCTTAAAGTTCACATGAGAGTTCACACTGGTGAGAAACCTTTTGAATGTGATTTCTGTAAAAAGACTTTTGCACAAAAAAACAGTCTTGTTATTCATAGGAGAATACATACAGGTGAAAGGCCATATAAATGTGATGTTTGTGAAAAATGTTTTACATCCTCATGGAGCAAAACAGCACACATGAGAGTACATTCTAGGGAAAAACCATTCATGTGTTCTATCTGTGGATATAACTTTAGTCAATCATGTTCCCTAAAAGTTCACATGAAAATACATTCTGGAGAAAAACCTTATCAATGCGATGTTTGTGAGAAATATTTTTCACAGACAAGTCACCTTAAAAGTCACAAAAGAATTCATACCGGAGAAAAATCACATTTTTGTGATGTTTGTCAAAAAGGTTTCATATCTGCATCGAATCTTGCAGTTCACAAAAGAATCCATACAGGCTACAAACCTTATGTTTGTGAAGTTTGTAACAGGAGCTTTAGGCAAAAAAATCATCACACTATTCATATGAGGTTACACACAAAAATCAAACCTTACAAATGTGATTTTTGTGAAAAATACTTCAGGACATCTTCGAATCGAATATCTCACATGAAAATACATTCTGAAGAAAAACCTTATAAATGTTATGTTTGTGACAAAGGTTTTAAAACATCATGCGAACTAAATGTCCACGTAAGAGTGCATACGGGAGAGAAACCCTATGAGTGTGATGTTTGTAGAAAGCGTTTTAGTCGACAAAATAATTATAAAAGCCACATGCAAATACATAATAGAAAGGATCCATATAAATGCGATATTTGTAAAAGACGTTTTGCAGATACAAGTTTCCTCCATAATCACTTTAAAACAAATTCTTGTTTTAAACCTTACAAATGTGATGTTTGTAAAAAGGAATTTACTCGTCGAAGCACTCTGAATGTCCATATGAGAATACATACAGGAGAGAAACCTTACATGTGTGATGAATGTAGAACGTCCTATAATAGTCAATACCAACTTAAAAAACATATGATGGAACATACTGGAGAGAATCCAGACATATTATGTGATGTTTGTGGCAAGTGTTTTACACTGTCGTCAAGTCTTAAGATTCATATGAGGAAACATACTGGAGAGAAACCATATAAATGTGATGTTTGTACTATGTGTTATGATCGGTTATATAAACTTAAAAATCACAAGAGAATACATAATATTGAAGAAAAATGTGAGGACTAATCGCACGGCTTAAACTCAGGGTAAAATTTGCAATGTTTGTTCTTGGACCATTGTAAATGGCGGAGTCTTATGTTCATTCGATGTCAAGTAACATCTCATTTGACAATCATGCAATTGGAGGCGAGGAAATATTTCATAGTGAAAAGTGTTATCAGGTGTCTAGAAGAGTAAGCTTACCCTGCATGGTGACCATGTAACTGTCCGACAAATTTTAGGCAACTAGGATTGATTTATTTGGTTATTATTGGAATTACTGTTATTAATTTGCCATGTCACCTAATAATTAAATTATTTTACTACATTGACGCAAATCGTTCAAATTGCGCAAGCTATTTGATTAATTGATGTTTCTAATGAATTATCATGTATTCTTAATCATATCATTATGTTCTTATTGCATATAAATAATAAATGTCCATGTATGTACAGACTGGATAACCAAATAAAGACTTTTTGTCCTTTCTTGATCGGTCACTCATTGGAATTCTGCTGGTACTTCTCTTCTAATTTAGCTAATTATGAATAAATTATGAAGATGTGAGTGTTTTTTTACGTCCTACTGTTCTGCACCATGTTGGCTAATGAAAATATGGAAATGTGAGACAAACGGTATATTTCCAAGTCATAAGAAGACCTCTACTTTCAATTCATTTAAGAACTAGCATTTTCATTTTCATAAATGAAAATAAGGGAACCCATCTTTAATTGACATGTCTAGAAAAGAGTTATTCAGTCGAAACTTTGTGGTGTGTATAGTTTAATTGTGTTGAAATAGACTTGTGAAGTAGACTGACTGCTCATACTAATAAAAAAAAAAGGGATTTTTTTATCATTTGTTTAAAAATAGTTTTTTTTCAATTTTGATACACAAGACAGATCATGAAATGCATGAATTAAAAAAATTAAATAAAGTTGAGTAACTGTAAAAAATTTTCGGTTTTCAAGAAGACAATAGAACAGCATTTCATGATTTGTCATTATCACAGCATACACAACAAGATATGCTTCTCACATGGAAATAACACACACCAACGGAGTTCAAAGCCATTTTGAATCATTACTTTGACTTAATAAGTCCAATTTACTCAAGAGACTACAATGTTCCAACAAAGCCGGTAAACGAATTATCACAAATCTGTAAACGAGTTAACTCAAGTCTGTAAACGAGTTAACTCAAGTCTGTCAACAAGTTAACTCAAGTCTGTGAGCGTGTTACCTCAAATCTGTAAACAAGTTAACTCAAGTCTGTGAGTTAACTCAAGTCTATGAGCGTGTTAACTCAAATCTGTAAACAAGTTAACTCAAGTCTGTAAGTGAGTTAACTCAAGTTTGTAAACCAGTTAACTCAAATTTGACAATGTTTCAGCATGTGTACAAACAAAACTCTGTATTGTGTGAGACAGTCCTTCAGTTTTGAAGAACAAAAAGTAAGAGTATGAGTTTAGTTTAAGACAAACTATATATTTTTCTTAAATAAAAAAGTTTGTAGAAAAAGGAAAGCACTATATCTAATGTACATTTTTTTCAGTATATTGAAAAGTTTTATTATTGCTATTTATTTATTGCACTCTCATTTGTTGATCTTTTTATGTATTTTTAAAGCTTGTTGTTGAAGGTCTGGATCTGGGTATATTTCTAATCCTTGTAAAATAAAGGCTAATGCTTCTTCATAGTTCTTTGCTTTGTATTTTTCCCTGAAAAAAGATTATTTAATGGCTGATTATTAACAAAACTTGTTTGGAAATAGTCCAAGCTGCTTTACAGGCACCCTAACAGTACCTTAATCTAGTATGTGAGAATTTATGAGCATGGCTCTTGTTAATTAAACTTAAACTTAAAAATAAAATGAAATGAATGGAGTTTTAAGTCCTACTCTTCTGCTCCTGTTTGGGCTAATGAAAATGGGCAACGCCATGAAACGTGCAGTGAGGAAAATTTTGCCAGGACAGTGTCATAAGCCTACTCTTTTCTTGAACGTGTACAGTCTGTAGCTCACCTGGCCTCAGTTTATTGTCCAATCCATACGACTTTTTCCATGAGAAAACGGGTTGGAAAATCCAAAGTATTCTCTCGACATTTGTCAGGATTGAACCCTCGACCTTCAGGTTAGCGAGCGAGCGTCTAACCCACTGAGTCCCCCCAGCTCCTTCATTTAAACTTAGAGATAGGAGTTTCCAGTTTATAGTCCAAATATCTCACCTGCAACTGTTGACACATTCGTTGAATTTCAGTTTTAGATCTTCAGGTAAATCATCAAAGCCTTCTTCTTCTGAATCTATAAAAGAAAAAAAAGAACTTTGTTATTCAGAGTCCTGGATGCTTTTTCGAAACAAAGTCATTGTCACATTGTTATTCCATTGTGTTCCTTGTCAAAAGCCTACCACAATTCATCAAAAATCCAAAATGGCTGTATCAAACCAACAATGAACAGTTATCCAACACAATCTCATTACATTTTAGTCAAATCTGATCAAAACTGAGTTGAGAGAAATATGTGGTGACATGGGCAAACTAAAAAAATAGTATAGTTAGTTCTACCTTCTTCGCCACTGCCTTCTTCACTATTATAATTACCATCATCAATAAATGATCCTCCATAATCTTCATCATCATCATCATCCTCTTCATCGCACTCCACACCATCTCCATCACTGACATCATCAACATCAACAACATCTTCATTATCTATTCCATCTTCATCCTCAACAAATTCATCTTCACTACCTAGATCTTCTTCCTCATCTTCACACGTGTCTGCATCTTGGCCTTTGTTAGTCTCTGTTACATTCTCAGCTGTTTCACTTTCACTTTTTTCTGTTTCACTTTCATTTTGTTCTGTTTCACTTTCATTTTGTTCTGTTTCACTTTCATTTTGTTCTGCCTCACTTTTATTTTGTTCTGCTTCATTCTGACCAACCTCACTTTCATTTTGTTCTGCCTCACTTTCATTTGGTTCTGCTTCATTCTGACTAACCTCAATTTCATTATCCTCATTGTTCTCAGAAGCCTCATCCTCATCCTCTGTATCCACTATTCGTTTTTTGCTTCCAGTCTTTTTTGTAGGAACCATATCCTCTTCATCAGAGCTTTCGATTGCATTTTTGCGTTGATTGGATGTTCGTTTTGTTGAGATTGGACTTTCAGTTTCTAATTCCTCTTCGGAATCAAACATTGAATCCTCAATGATTGTTTCCTCAGCTTTTTCCTGTTCAGGGCTCTTAAGATCCATGATATTGCACACTGGTCTGTCTGTGTCCATTTCCGAATTGAGTGAATCTTTCTTCACTGGTTTTACTGTGTCAAATGAACAATCTGGAGAGTTTTGTACCAGAATTTCTGAGCTTGAAGGACATTCAGGACTTTGTGCAACCAAAGACATGTCTAATTTCTTACTGCTTCCTGATAAACGCAAACGAACTGGGATATTGGCTTCTTTGAAGTATAAAAGTGGACTTCTTGCGTCAGGAGAGATTATCAGTTCTTCTTCAATAATTCGCTGCTTTTGTTTTGGTGTCTTTTTCATAAATGGGGAGCTTGGTGGAATCTCAGGGATTTTAAATGGCGATGCTATTTCATTTTGTGTTGGGTTATTATGAACTTTTTCTGAATCTATATTTGAGTTTTTTAATTCTTTATCACAAGATTTGCAATCATCCACAGATTGCTTGGAGTTCTGTTCAGAAGAATAATTTTCAAAAATTTCTAAGTCACTAGCACTATTTATAGATTGATTAGCATCTGATTCAACGTTCCCATCAGGAGTTTCATTTGAAACGAGATTAGAAGCTTCGGTTTTGACACGACTTTCCAAATAATCAGATACAGGCTCATCTTTAAGATCATCCAGTCCGAATTCCAGTGGAACATTGTCATTATCTTTAGGCTCATCTTTAAGATCATCCAATCCAAAATCCAGTGGAATATTGTCATCATCTTGTTCATTTTTTATTTCATTTTTAACAGATTTGGTTTCATTAACTGGTGATTTAATGTCCTGAAATATATTTTAAAGTTCTTTTTAATTTTTAATTTGTGAATTTTTCATTAATAAGAAATGAACAAGGGAGCAAGCTTTTCCATTTCATATCCTTTTCTTTGGAAATCAGATCGAAACTTAAAGATGGAGATATATGTCTGAAAAATGCTACATCTAATTGAAATTAAACTCCATTTAATTCTTAGAATTGCTACAGAAAAGTGAAATTAAGCTCTATTTAGTCTTAAAACTGCTATGGACAAGCCAAATTAAGCTCTGTCTTAAAAGCTAAATCCTTTAAAGAGAAAAGTGAAATTAACTAGCCATCAAAGACACTTCTCATGTATCTCTTTAACTCTTCAAATCCAAATTCCTACCTGAAGTTCATCATCATCAATTTCGATAGGAGAAGATGGGGATGTGGACTGTACTGGAGATTTAATTACTGTTAAATCTATCGTACTGTTGTCAGACACTGGAAAAATACAATATGTATTACTGATCAAAGTTTAGCAAAGTTAACATAAACAAGACAAACAGTCTGATTAAAATACAGATATTACTCTCATTCATTATCAGCATGTGACATCACTTGCTATGAGTTGCTATGACAATTTTTATAACTCACTGAACCCAAAGAGATCTCCAGTCAAACTATCCAGTAGAAAACCCATTGTAATCACACTTTAAAGAAATAATAATAGAGCAACTTTGGCAAAATGGCCTTTAACAAGACTTATTCATTCAGTAATTTCAAATGAGAGGGTAAAAGTACTTGAAGAAAAAACAAATTACTTCTGGGTCTATCATCTTGTTGGGTGTAAGAACTTGGAGGTTTGGGTTTCCAAACTGGCATGGGACGGTCTCCTGATTGAAATGTGGTGGCTTTCTTCTCATTGAATCTGTCATTCATATCTGGAGGCTGACTGGACTCCATTTCTATCAACTGCTGTGCTCTTTGAATCTAGGATAACACAAAATTACCTTTATGATAATAAAAGAAACTTTATTTCTCAAAAAAATAAGAAAAGGAGGAGAAATTTGCTTTACAACAAGAAAGTTGTATAATACATTTATTAACAACATTAATACACACAACATAAACACAAATACAATTTGATGGATCATGTTGTTAAAGGGGCAGATGCAGGTATAAAAATAAAATATTTTCTGCTCAAATTAGTGAAACTACAAACAAAAAGAAAAATATGTTCCTCAACGTATCTGAAAGTCTTAACCAAAAAAAATTCAGCCGTTAAAAAATTAAAACTATCTAAAAAGTTTAAGTTTACAAGTTTATATGCTTTATGGAAGCTGTTAAAAAACAACTGTACCGATCTGAGTAGGTCTCCTACATATTTCAAAGGTTTCAACTAATAATATCGAGCAATTATGAAGATAGATACCAAAACTAGGTCATACTGCTTAATTAACAATTGGCTTTCTCTGTTTTTAATTAACCCTGTTAAAACAAATTCAGTTTGATCAAGTAGATACATAGATGTAAATATGATATTCTTGTTATATTTTCAAATATAATTTACAACCTACATACTGCCCCTATAAATAATCATTATTATCCTTCAACTTCAAGTTGCTTTTCTTATTTACTAATCAACTGAATCATTGTTTAATTGTTGTTAAAGTCTTTAGACTATGGATATTAATAGCTCATCATACCAAGAGATGATAGCCTACACATAACTACCAAACAATACAGTAGTAAATCAAAATGCTTTACTATAATTGCTCAATAGAATCATCTAGGGCTGGGTATGGATTACCAAATTGAGATCCATTATCAACGGCATCAATAATCTATCAATAATCGAAATATTTAAAGTGAGAAATCTTCTAAATATTAAAAAAAAAAATCATTTTTCATTCAATGGATTATTTTTGTGCCATAGAAGTATATTATTGCTTTGGTTAGTTTAAAGTGGGTAAGATGTGCAAGAAATTGTTAACGGGTACACAGGAGAAAATATAAGATTTACATTTAATCGATGATGTATTTTGATGATAGATTAATTCCTAGAGACAATAATGGATTATTTCAACCAGCCTATTATGTTAAAGGTTAAATAGGACAGATTCACCTAGTTTAGATTTTTTTTTATCTAATCGGCAATAGTGTTTACAGCTCACTGTTGATATTTAATATTTTAAATTCATGTATAATAATCCACGTTTAAAAGTTAAAAGAACCACTCGTCTATTCTTGAGATTAGAAATAGAAAGTGAACTCATGAGGGATTATTGAAGCAATTATATGATTTCCTTACATTTTTAGTATATCTGAGGACTATTTAAATAAACTAGTGTCCAAAAGAAACGATACCACCTGTTTGCAACGACATAAAAGAAAAACTAAACAATGCAGAAGTTTAGGATTGGTGTTATGCTTTTGAGAAATCCTTTCACAACATCTGTACAAAAATTTCATTTCAATAAAATCTGTACAACCAATATGACAAGCCTTTAAAGATGGGTGGGGTCAAAAAAGAACATTTCGTTAGAGCACTGATCACAGAAACAACGGGAAATGTCACACCACACGTCACAAAGTCAAGTCAGTAGCGGGTATGTCCACCGTGAGCATCAATACATGCCAGAACACGCCTACGGACTGATGCCGTCAAACGTATGATGACGTTGGGAGTGATGCGTTGCCATTCCTCGAGGAGACATCGTTCCAAGTCCTGGACGTTGACTGGAGGCACACGGCGATGTCGGATTTGCCGATCGAGGTGGTCCCATAAGTGCTCGATGGGATTCATGTCCGGTGAACATGCGGGCCATGGCAAAACCTGTACGTTGGCGTTGGCAAGGAAGTTCTGTGTCAATCTTGCTGTGTGTGGCCTTGCATTGTCATGTTGGAAAATGAGTCCACGAGGCTGTTGCTGAATAAAGGGCACCACAACAGGCCGTAGGATGTCATCAATATAACGCTGTGCATTCAGGTTTCCACGAATTACGACAAGCCTCGTTTTGACGTCACCACATATGTCACCCCAAACCATTAACCCTCCACCTCCAAACAGCCGGACCTGTTGAATACAGTTAGACGCCAATCGTTCACCAAATCGTCGGTATACAAGCTGCCGTCCATCGTTTTTGAAGATGAGGAATCTGCTCTCATCAGAGAACATAACACGTGCCCAGTCCCGCCGATGCCAACGTCGAACTCGCCTGGCCCAGATCAGTCTGTTGTTCCGGTGTCGAGGCGTCAGGAGCGGTCTGCGGTAGGGATGACGTGGCCGGATACCATACTGCCGTAGTCTCCTGTAGACGGTCTGTCGACTGATCCTGTGTCCCAGTGCTGTAGCCGCCGTGGACGTCGCTGTTACGGGTCGTGGTAACTCGTGGTCTTCCACTCCTGGGCCTGTCTGACGTCTGACCTGTCTGACGTAACCGCTGCATCAACCTGGTGATAGTGATGCGTGCGCAGCCCAACCTTCTGGCGACGTCGACGTGTGTCGCTCCTTGTTGGACCATTCCAACGGCTCTCTCTCTCTCGATGGCTGTCAAACGTGGCATATCTTGTGTTCTTTTTGTTGCTGTGATATCAACGTGTCTGATCAGCCGTTTTATACAGTTTTTATGCACGCGCAGAACATGCTAGAGAGGGAAATGTCACTTTCATGAAATTTACGTTTTTTCCCGGAAGTGATCACGTCTTCCCGGTATTTTAATCGACTATGCTGTGTTTTGGATGTGCAATACGAATTGGCATGTTTTTATATTAGACAATTCACTTAGTAAAAAACAATTTTGAAAATAAGTCGGTATCGTTTCTTTTGGACACTAGTTTACTTTTTTTCAAGGCCCAAATCAATACCCGAAAAATGGTAAACCTGTCCCTTTAAGTAAACTATAATCTATGTCAATGTAATATATTCTGGACAGCTGAGCTGTATCATATTCAATAAAAGGATAACTTTTTAATAAGCTCTATAACCAGCCACTAGAACTGATCAACTCATGAATATTTATATAGTCCTAGTTTATCTGAGCCCTGATTTACATCTATCAATAAAACATCTAATTCTATTCTGGTTTACTGAACTTTATCTAAGCCAATTAAAATTTACACGTTACGAAATGGTTTGCTATGATCAGCCACCATTATAGCTGTACTTCATTGTTTTTTTTTTTCTTATTTGTTGTTGAGCCCTTTTAAACCGTGAATTTTAATACAGTTATGAGCTTGTGTGTGAATAAAGTCAAGTGAACTTCCATCTATGACAATGTATTTTGACTGCTGAACCGTACAGTTTTATGAAATGGTTTTCTAAGAGGAGCCATCAGAATAGCTGTACTTCATTCTTATTAGTTTTTGAGCTTTTTACATCAGAAATATCAACAAAGAATCATCATGTGAAAATCAGCCTAACAAGTCTCACCCTATCTGTTATTGGGCTGTGATATACCGATGGGATATCTGCATTTTTAAGAA
Source organism: Lottia gigantea (assembly GCF_000327385.1). Taxonomy (NCBI): domain Eukaryota; kingdom Metazoa; phylum Mollusca; class Gastropoda; family Lottiidae; genus Lottia; species Lottia gigantea. Next base: position 6,524,390 of record NW_008708400.1, read on the forward strand.
CAGGCATCAAATGTCATTTTCATGAGAGTTGTTCCGATAGTTTTTGTAAATTTTCATCATGACAGAGCCTAAACCTAGCGATCAAAAAATATATCACATCTGAATGACTCGTAGGGTTAGATGTGTCAAGACTACATCATGCTATTCTGAATTACTAAACTATTACTATTCTTCCAGACTTAACTTGCATGATTTTAGTGTTTTTGTCATATGATTGGTCAATCAGTGAAATTGATTTTAAATTCAATTATTTCTATCTAATCAGATAACTGTATTTCTGCAAATCTGGATTTTACCTCAGCTAATTTTTTGAGAATATGGCCCCTGTACTGATGTAAATAAAAAATGTAGTTTTATAAAATGATATTTTATGATTTTCACTTACCCTACTTTGTATGTAATCTGCATTCTCACCAGCAGACGTATTGGTATTGCCAGATTGATAGGTTGTGTCGTCCTCTTCCTCATCATGGGGTACCTCCTGACTGAACATTAGGTCATGATCACTTACACCAAACATTGCTACAATAGAAAGTGAATCCAGTAATGTCTTAACTGCCTCTTATACAGGATACAGACTGCATATTCTTGAAATGATCTCAATGCAACGATGTCCTAGGGTGTTAACTTCTAACAGAGTTTCTAGGATATCTTAGGTTCTTACATCTTACACTGTTTCTAGGATATCTTAGGTTCTTACATCTTACACTGTTTCTAGGATATCTTAGCTTCTTACGTCTTACACTGTTTCTAGGATATCTTAGGTTCTTACATCTTACACTGTTTCTAGGATATCTTAGGTTCTTACATCTTACACTGTTTCTAGGATATCTTAGGTTCTTATATCTTACACTGTTTCTAGGATATCTTAGGGTTCTTACATCTTGCACTGTTTCTAGTATATCTTAGGTTCTTACATCTTACAGAGTATCTAAGATATCTTAGGTTCTTACATCTTACACTGTTTCTAGGATATTTTAGGTTCTTACATCTTACACTGTTTCGAGGATATCTTAGGTTCTTACATCTTACACTGTTTCTAGGATATCTTAGGTTCTTACATCTTACACTGTTTCGAGGATATCTTAGGTTCTTACATCTTACACTGTTTCTAGGATATTTTAGGTTCTTACATCTTACACTGTTTCTAGGATATCTTAGCTTCTTACATCTTACAGAGTTTCTAAGATATCTTAGGTTCCTACGTCTTACACTGTTTCTAGGATATCTTAGGTTCTTACATCTTACACTGTTTCTAGGATATCTTAGGTTCCTACGTCTTACACTGTTTCTAGGATATCTTAGGTTCTTACATCTTACACTGTTTCTAGGATATCTTAGGTTCTTAAATCTTACAGAGTTTCTAAGATATCTTAGGTTCTTACATCTTACACTGTTTCTAGGATATTTTAGGTTCTTACATCTTACACTGTTTCTAGGATATCTTAGGTTCTTACATCTTACAGAGTTTCTAAGATATCTTAGGTTCTTACGTCTTACACTGTTTCTAGGATATCTTAGGTTCTTACATCTTACACTGTTTCTAGGATATCTTAGGTTCTTACATCTTACACAGTTTCTAGGATATCTTAGGTCCTTACGTCTTACACTGTTTCTAGGATATCTTAGGTTCTTACATTGTCTAGGATATCTTAGGTTCTTACATTGTCTAGGATATCTTAGGTTCTTACATCTTACACTGTTTCTAGGATATCTTAGCTTCTTACATCTTACAGAGTTTCTAGGATATCTTAGGTTCTTACATTGTCTAGGATATCTTAGGTTCTTACGTCTTACACTGTTTCTAGGATATCTTAGGTTCTTACATCTTACAAAGTTTCTAGGATATCTTAGGTTCTTACATTGTCTAGGATATCTTAGGTTCTTACATCTTACACTGTTCTAGGATATCTTAGGTTCTTACATCTTACACTGTTTCTAGGATATCTTAGGTTCTTACATCTTACACTGTTTCTAAGATATCTTAGGTTCTTACATCTTACACTGTTCTAGGATATCTTAGGGTTCTTACATCTTACAGAGTTTCTAGGATATCTTAGGTTCTTACATCTTACACTGTTTCTAGGATATCTTAGGTTCTTACATCTTACACTGTTTCTAGGATATCTTAGGTTCTTACATCTTACACTGTTTCGAGGATATCTTAGGTTCTTACATCTTACACTGTTTCTAGGATATCTTAGGTTCTTACATCTTACACTGTTTCTAGGATATCTTAGGTTCTTACATCTTACACTGTTTCGAGGATATCTTAGGTTCTTACATCTTACACTGTTTCTAGGATATCTTAGGTTCTTACATCTTACACTGTTTCTAGGATATCTTAGGTTCTTACATTGTCTAGGATATCTTAGGTTCTTACGTCTTACACTGTTTCTAGGATATCTTAGGTCTACATC
>NW_008708400.1:6526859-6704783 GCF_000327385.1 Lottia gigantea
ATGAAAGAAAGTGATCATTTGTTTCCCCAACCTTTCTCAAGAATTAGGGAAAATGAAAGTGTGATTCGTTTTAACTTGTATAATACATACCAAAATAACTGCTGAACAATTTTTTTGAACGGAAAATCTGGTTAACCTCATAAAACATAAGGACCCTCGAGGTTTAATAATTACACAATACCTTTTAAAGAATGTGCAATTGTATCAGCCACATTGCAAAGTTTTTCACCCCATTTTTTCTTTATCTATAGACCTAAATAAGACTTCCTATGTTATTTGTATTATCAGTTGAAAATATTGAGATTTATGACTAGCAACAAACCTGTGTTGTGAGTAGAAAGATGGAATATTGGTCATCAGTTTGGAATTTCTGTATTCTTTCCTCTCTATCAGCTACTTTTGATACTGTTCCATCTAATCTCATTATTTTATGGCCCTAATATATCACGATAAAATAATTACTGAATTTTTCTAACTCAGACATATTTCCATTATAAATATAGATGATATTAACAATAATATAACATTGTTAAGACAGTGGTCAATCAAGTAATTTCTTTTGTTATATATCAGCTTAGTGATCTCTTTATATTCTCTCCTTTCATACACGAACTTGGCTAAGCAGTCTGCTGATATGACTTGAAATAAGCGAAATGAATATTAAAACCTCAAGAAAGCTTGATAGGAGCAATTGTAATGTTTTTCATTGAATCTGGATTTTGATTTTAATGATTGTAAAGACGTTTTCTAAATTTTTATGTGTATCAGGGGAAACTGATAGCATCAATTTACACCATTCCAAATTTCAGTCTGTGGTTCCCCTAAAACTAAGCAATTTATGATGTCACTAATTACAAGGACTTCGCAATTAGTGGAGTCATCAAACACTTTATTTTAGTGGTATTGCAGGAACCACAGATGTCTGATTGAAAATTGGAATGGCCCAAATTGATGCTCTTATTGTCCCCAATACACATAAAAAATATTACACAACCTCTTTACAATCCCTTTAAGCAGTTGAAAATTTTAATACACATAATATTTATTTCTATTGATCAATATATTTCAATATCTAAAATACCGATTTGCCTTCACTGTAACTTCTTCAGAGTTGGATATAATTATTGGAACCCTTTTTCACTATTTCAGGAAATTTTATTTCAGAAATATCTAAGAAAGGTTTTAAGCTACAAGCCACACTTACCCTGTTAGTAACTAATTTCTGTATAATATCCAACATTTTTCTGGATTGAGAAAAAACTAAACAACGATGGCCCTCAGACTTTAAATTATCTAATAATTCTACTAGAACTATCAGTTTTCCAGATTCTTGGATTAAAATATGATCTTGTACATGTTGTATTTTGGTAGCAGCACTTTCTAATGCTTCAGGAGCTTCTAACATGTCTTCATCTAGTCTAAAAATACAGAATCCAGATTACAACGACATATATCAACAGAGATGCATTTATTGAGCATAAAGACAATTTGACATGTCAAAATATCAACATATTGTCAAAGGAACAGTCAATGTGAGCCAGCCATAAATTTCAACATAACTTACTCATCATGACCATGTAGTCCTAACTGAGCACAAGCTCTAGTTGTCAACAGTCTGGGATGATCACAGATTTTCTTTAAAACTGTTAAAGCTACTAGAGGTGATTTAGTTGTCATCAATAACTGAAACATAAGAGTTAATAAGTTATGGATGGGTGCATATTATTTTCGTTGACAGAGATAACTGCAGACTTACTGGGATGCGCACTATTTTAATAACAAATAAAGTCAGAAGTTTTTTTAATGCTATAATAAAATTAATAGAAAGTCGAACATTTCAAGCGTCAATCAGTTATAAGTAACACACTGTATCAAATCAAAAAATCATCTCCAATCTTTAAAATAATTGTTCTATCAAATTATTCAATTGGCCAGTGAATAAAACTTTTGAAATTGTGAAAACCCAACTGAAATATATAGTTACCTCTTTAATATCATCTAGCTCTAGAAAATCTTCGTATATTTTCTGTTGTGTCTGTGTTAAATATAACCAAATTACCAGCTCATTTTTACGTGTTAAATTAGGCATCCTACAAATAGAATGTTTTTAGATGAACTAGGCATAGCAACAATGAAACACAAATATACTCAATCCAAAGGCTTATTACCATGAATGAAAGTTCACTTCACTTAAGAAAATTGATTTATTCAAATGATGATTACATCTTAAAATCTGGCAATGTCATTCTATCAAATCTTTTTGATAATGGTTTAAATTGCTATTATTCATTCAAGGAATTTCAAAATAATGATCTACTAACAACTACTAACAGGGCCTAATATTTTAAAAAAACCAAAAAATTTCTAACTATCTTTAAGAAATTTGTGATATTTAGATGTTTATGAGAAACATACATGATTTAAAGAACTTACTGGGCAGATTTTCTCTGTTCCTTTTCATTCCCTTCCAATCTTTCATTTTTCTTGGCCTGTACTTCAGCTTTAGTTCTTCTTAAGAAAAATGGTGCTATGATTTTCTTCAAGGCTTCTGAGATTTCCTGTCCTAATTTCTTTTCATTTACTGTGGCATCTTTTTCTCGAGACTATAAATATAAATAATGCGAGGTGTTTAATTGTATTAGCTAGAAGTGGAAAGAAATGCTCTAAATGAAGTATTCATATTACTTTTTTACACCTAACTAGGCAAAAGAAGATTAGCCCATTCTTTTTTCAATTCCCAGCTGTGAGGGGCTTGTTAACATGCGAATGGGGGCAGAAGGATTTGTCCTTTAGTATCAAGTGAAAATGTAATACTATACATGCCAGAAAATGACAAAGCTGACAGAGAAAGCTTTTATCAATACATCATTTGAATGGATTTATCATGATTAAAAGTGGACTACTGAACTAAGAAATAGCTAAATGTGTCAGATTCTATATTTTGAGAAATAATTTCAAAGACAGAAGAAGAAGAAACATAGTCATAGTACAGTAGGATTGAATAATGATCAAATTACTTACTCTAGTGATAGGATTCTCAAATTCCATTTTAAATGTTCTAGCAGTACCTAACAATGTACCATGGTGGGCGAAATCAAACAAAGCCCACAACTCCTGTAAATAAATAGGCCAATACTTAAATCGATTCTTATAAAATTCTCAATATGGGAACATTTCTTTCAAAAGAATTATGCTAAAAATGACCATCTTAGAAATACAATTTTTTGTCTAGAATTCACTCGTTTTCTATATCCAAAGAACATGATGCAAGTCATTTTTCCATAAGTTCATACAAAATACTCCGGCACTTTATCTTTCACCAGCTGCTGCAAATGAACTTGAAAGCTATTTTTTGTTGCAAAACACTAAGAAATGCATATATGCCAATGTTAATCTAAGAGTTTAACCAACTTGTAACAAGCTTACCCTTTGTCCTACTTTGTGATATGCTTACCCTTAGATTATTCTGTACAGGAGTACCAGTTAATATCAATCTGTTTCTAGCTGGTATGTTATATACTCCTTTAGTGGTTTTAGTTGGATTCTTTATTTTGTGACCTTCATCTAATATCATATAATCCTATAATACAATTCAATAATGAACAGTGGTTCACAATTAGTATAAATCGATAATCAGAGATCATATCCATATATCAAATATATATATATATCTCTCAAAGCTGAGAAGATAAAACCTCATTATTATACAGATATTAGACAATTTTTTTCATAAAATAACAGCTTTATAGGTTGAACTAGTTCGGAATACCAGCCAATCCCTACATAGGCGTCTAAATGTAGTGTTATGTTCCATTGTTAGTTTTGAAGTTTTTTCAAAATTAGATCTTACCCATGAGAATTTCCTGCCATCTTTATCACCAAGTTGTTCCCAACTGGTGACCACCATACCATAAGTTGTAATAAGAACACCCCCTCTTCTCTGAACCTTGGTTAGAGATCTTTCTCTTTCTCGTTTACTAGTTCCATGATAGGCTGTCACATTAATACCTGGAGCCCTGCAAACAATCATTACCAAGTATTAGCATTGTAAAAAAAGAAAAAAGATTTTTTCAATATATTTATCATTGCATATGGTTGATGGATATCATTTCCAAATTTGTCTTGTTCGGTCAACTAAGAATTCATTTCCTCTAACATTTATTAGTAACCATGGAAAACCAGAATGCAAAACTTCAAAAAGGAAAGATACAATCTGCTGTGAAAAGCTGGAAAAGTGAATTATTAAAGTGATTATGTGTCTACAACTAAATGCAATTAAATTGGCTATAAAAACACTGGAAGGAATGAACACCATCACATCGAGTTAAAAAGTTTGAATTACCATTTATTGAATTCGTTTTCCCAGTTGACAACCAAGGCTACAGGCATGACGATCAAGACATAATGTATTTTTTCCATATCAAACATTCCAGATAAGAAACTGATTACTTGAATTGTTTTACCTAATCTGTAATCAAAATTATAGTTAGAAAATCAGAAGCTGGATCAGTTTGCACTTTTTTTTATACAGAATTATTCAGAATATCATGGAAAAATTCTTGAAGAATCTAAGACACACAATGAAGTATGAAAAGGTTGGTCCGTGGTATCATAAAATTGATCTCAATTTTTAAGACCTACTTCATCATACATTCTTATAAAGAAAGGTCCGTAAATTCAAACTACAATACACCATATGCAACTTAGCTTATCTTAATGAGATTAGATCTACTGGGGCAGGAGGTAGATATGATTCAGTGAAAAATGGATCAGGTCCATATCCTGTACAAAGAGGTTTACTGGAAGATCCCCAAGTCTAAGGCTGATATTAATAGAAGTTCTATATCAATATGTAACTATAGTGCTATTTGAAGCTAACATTCAGTAGCTGTATATACAATGTCTTGAAGAAAATGCAATATTAGATATCCTATTATCAATTTAAATATACATACAAGTCATAAGAAGATTGGGAATACAGCATAAAATAAATCAAAACCCTTACCCCATATCATCTCCCAGAATTCCACCTTTTTTCTTTTTAAATAACGACCACATCCATAGTACCCCTTCCTTCTGATGTCGGTATAGCTTATCATATAATTCTTTATACAGATGGAATCCATTTCCAACATTTATAATACCATTATCATCTTCGGAGTCAGATCCCCCTTCTCCATATTCCTTTAGATATTTCTAGAAATCAACAGAGTTTAATATAGTACTCTTACTACAATTTAGAGAATGGTGACTGGTCACTTTTTTAAATGTATGCCTGAAGGAGACACAACTCTTTGAACATTCTACTGACAATCATATAACTGGGTGAAATTAAACAAAATGGACCCATGTGTTCAACTATATTTCTAAATGGGCACATGGAATTAAATTGGAGCTAAAACCCTTTTGTTTGGTTATTGACAATTGAGTGAGTTTTAGTTTACAGCCTACTATATTTCACTGCTATACTGTATCATTTCTGACTGGAAAATTATACAAACTAAATCGAATTGCTGGTTTACTAACCTCCATTTTGGTTACTTTCTTTGCCAATTTTTCTGAAAAACAAAGCTTTAAAGCTTTTTGATTTAATTCCAGGGCTTTTCTAATCATACCCTCGCCTATGTATTTCTTAGCTTTAGTAATAAGTTTATTGTATTTTATTTGATCATCCTCGCTTGGTGAAATATCTTCTCCTGGGTCAACAGAATTCTGCACCTTTTTCTCCTCTACTTTCACTTTATTTGGGGTGTTGGTTACATCTGAAGAATAAAATATATTTGTATTGATTTTCAAATTGAGAAATGTTAAATATATACTGTTAATAAAGCAACAAGCAATGGGGATACAGTCATTATGTTTCTAGTTTAGATGAAAAAAATTGGTTCAATTACTATTTAATGTACCAGTATCTAAAATAAAAAGTACTGAGAACTGATGTTTGTGAATGTGTACAAATACCTGTATAGATAGATGCTCATTCCTTTCAGAAACAAGATCTATTCCTACCTCTAACTGAATAGAGAGAATCCAGTAGTCAAATCTGGTACCCACATAATACAAAATATATGTCTTACTTTAGTAACATGTGTATAAGGATAGTTTTAGAGAAAGAAAGAAAAACTATGAAATTTACCATTAAAGGGAACTTTCTTGTCTTCAATCGTTATTGATGCTAACTTCTGACTTGTGTCGTCAACACTTGCTTCATTTTCATCCTCCATTTTAATAACGGTAGTCAACTCGTGGATATGGCTAGCCAACCAAATATTTTTTAGTTAGCTGAAATTAAATGAAATGTAGACAGAATGTATTTTAGCTTCATTAGTGTGTAGTTTATTTGTAACTATTCTGTAGAACTGTACTTTTCTAGACTATGTATAACTCTAGACATACTAGCTTAGTGGCTTTAGACTAGTCTTGTTCCATAGACACATTCATTTGAAGGTATTCTTAAACCAATAACAATTCAATTCTTTATTGTCATCAATAACTCTGGAGATTGTGCTCAAGGACTTCTTCTAACTTCCAGCTTAATGAGATCCCATCCAAAACAAAAGTACCGAAAGTCCATTAGTAAACAACGAATCCTCAAAATATTTTCTTTAGGTATGCTCATAACATGCACCCAGATGGCTCCCTAATAAAAGGCCATTTTCGGGGTTTGATTGTTTTTGAATATGTAAATAGTCTTCAGAACTACTAGAACTGCATGACATTCACAAAATCCCTTTAAAAATATATCACAGTAGAAATTTCACTTTCTATTTCTAAATATGTCTTTTCAAGTTTCAAAAAAAGAACAGCTTTCATTTTAACCTTGAACCACAGATAATTCTGGACACATGGTTCAAATTCAGACGGTGAGCTATGTGAACGCTATTACTGATGAGCTTAGCTACAATATTTTTATTTTGTAAATGGAAAACGTCCATGTCACACGTGTCAGTAAACAAGTCAGACACATCAAAATGTCGATGCTACCTTACAAATTAATAATTTATGTTTATCAATTGACGTGTTGACTGACGCACTAACGTGTGAAACAATTGCATTTTTCAAGTTTTGTTTAAAGGTTTGTTTCAGGTCCGCAGCATTCGGATAGGGTTAGCAAGGAAAATGGAAGCAAGACTAATATTTTTTAAAACCTTAGCTTGGCTAAAAACCTCTCCATTAGATTAGTTCTATCTATGATGATCATTGATCATTATCTTCCAGGACATGTGATTGATTATATAATATGAATGGAATTATTAGGTTAGGCCTATCATTATAAAACTTGACTAAAAATGTAATATGAAGAATGTCTTAGACTGGCCAGCTAGTAGTAGGGAATTTATTTCCAGAGACCACTACAAATATGACAATGATTACCCTATTTTACTTTACTTCAGTGATATAAGCTGGATAAATTTGAATTTTGTTTCATTTCAAACGTCAACAAACTTTCATAAAAGCGCCAATGGATCATGTGACATCGGTATCTAAAAAAGAGAGAATATTGAATTTGGCATTAATAAAACGAGATATTTATTTCGTAAGATTTTATAGAAATTAATGTTTTATAACTCTGACCGAGGACATGGATAAGTTTTCATTCCCTTTTCTTAAAATAACAGATAACGTTACATAAATTTTGATAACATGATACAAGTTTCGTTTAGGTATATCTTTATTAAACGTGTACGAAACCAGCATGGCTGCCTTCGTGTGAATTTTAATTTTCTAAACTTGAATATTTGAAATTTCGAGTCATCAAGGGCAGATTATTGAAAATTTGAAATGGATATCGGTATGAAGTTAAGAAATTGTTCCAAAGGGAAACTTTGTTATGAAAATCAACCCGAAACTCCGACACAAAGAAAGGTAATCTGCTTGGTGTTCAGTCAACTCGTCTACATTCTACATGTCAACTTGTCGATAGTTAACTCGTTCGTCAACAAACTAAGTTAATTGGTCTACAACCTCGAGTTAACTCGTCAACAACCTCATTTTTTTGCTTCAAATACAAATAACTCGTCCATAGAAGAGGATAAAACTTAGATAATAAATGAAAAGGTGTCTGTAGCCTGAATAGGGTCTATATCTTTGCAACAAAATTGAATCTTTTCATTAAATTAGTTTGATTCATCACAAATTAGAGATTAGGTGGTTGAAAGATAACAAGTTATTCTTCAACAGAAGTCACTGACACAGGATGAAGTACTTCTTACATAGACCTGTCACAAATTAAAGACAGGTAGGTAATCTTTTAATTACAATAATTTACAGTTATCAACATTTTTAATTGGGTAATTGTCATTTTTTAATGATTGTCATTAATTAAACCCTTCTTGTTTGCTATTTGTTAAGAATAATAGTACCGGTAATATAAGTTATTTTATTTAATGTCACAAATCATTAAAATATAAGTAAGCTTTGAAATAAGAAAGAAGAGGCTTATGAGACACATAACAATTAAATTTTTTTTTAATAATCCAATACACAAGTTAATATCCAGTTGAAATTGAACATAAGACCAAACCAATAATGATTGCCTAAAAAAATTAACTCTTTATTTGTTTCAGGCAATCGTGTATACAAAACATATAATTATTAAAAAATATAGAACAAAAATAATTTGAATTAAGGAAAATATAACTACAGATTTCTATATCTAAAATGAAATAAAATATGTTATTAAATCAAATTCTCCTTCTTTACATACCCTAAGCTAACATATAGGGGAGGAAACCACTGGGGGGAAACCACTAGGGTGGAAATTGTAAAGGGGGAAAACAACTATGGGAGGAACTTGTAGAGGGGGGAAACCACTGTAAGCCGTTACACTTAGGGCAAACTCACTATTTGACAAGCATAGTAAGACCACCCGCCAATCAAATTTCTTACCTCTCCAATGTTGTAATTTTGTGACTTGAACAAATGGTGTATTCAGTTGATAAATTAGTCTAATGCTTCTCGGAAAACATAAAATCCCATTGTTGGAGAGCAAAGAAATTTGATTGGCTGGGAGTGTCATCAAACGAATGAATGAATGTTCAAGACAGCCGTTAATGGATTCTATTTGGCATCTTCTTTAGTTGATGATGTGAGTTAATTTCATTTTATTTCTTTAATTCAGAATTGGTTGAATTCATTAAATAATGTTCCATATATCTCCAAACTTCATTATGATGCTTGTAAACTTACATTAAATCAGGCAGATTCAGATGTTTCATCTAACAACAAAGAAAATATAAGGTGAGGTCTTTTAAGTTTGTTTCAAAATGTTATTTTTTATTTACATGTATTAACTAACGGTACCATACCAGAATAAAACTGTAGTAGACAAATTGAAAAAGCTTTTCATAATTAAAGTACTTTATTAAGTAGTAACATAGTCAATTTCAAAGTTTTAAATATTATCTATAAAATTGATTAATGAAATGACTGTTAAGATATTTACTAACAATATATTTTTTATATCCTCAGTTCTATAAATAATAATGCAGATGAAGATTCATTTTACACAACCTGCTTTGATGGATTATCTCCCCCTCCCAAACCAATTCAGACCAAACCCGTACCAGTTGTTACTCAACCAAAATCAGTTGCTCCACCTAAACCAGTTTCACCACCTAAACCAGTTTCTCCTAAACCAATTGAACCAAGGACATGTGTATCACCAGAGTTTGGAAAGTCAGCTAAATCAATACGTGAATATGAAATAGAATGGGAAGATAGGGCAAAGGTATTATACTTTTTACTAGTTGCCATGTCTCATTCATATAGACTGAGGTCACATGATTTTTACTAGTTGCCATGTCTCATTCACATAGACTGAGGTCACATGATTTTTACTAGTTGCCATGTCTCATTCACATAGACTGAGGTCACATGATTTTTACTAGTTGCCATGTCTCATTCACATAGACTGAGGTCACATGATTTTTACTAGTTGCCATGTCTCATTCACATAGACTGAGGTCACATGATTTTTACTAGTTGCCATGTCTCATTCATATAGACTGAGGTCACATGATTTTTAAATATATTACCAGTTCTTTCAGATATTTTTGAATTCTTAAAATTTCTAATTTCAGATTGCTAAGGAAAAGAAACGAAAAGAATTTGATGATAATTCTAAACAATTGATGAAGATACAAGAAGAGCAGTTGGTTCTGAGTGAAAGAAATCGTAATGAACTTCTTAAACAGCTAGATCAACAAACACAGAAACATCTTCGAGAGTAAGATTCATAGATTTTGTATATTAACAAGCATGTAAGGTAGACTTAGAAGGGAAGAGATGACTTCCTACAAAATACCCTTTCGTCTGTTTGCTAGATTGAATATATCAAAGCCAGGGACATATATTGATGTGGATCTTCACATCACAAAGAAAGCATTTGATGTAATTGAAATTAGACACACAATAAGCATAACAATATTTATTTTGTAGTAAAGTAGAATGTGAGAAACAAGTACAAGTTATAAAAGAAAGTCATAAACATCATAGTCAGGTAAAGATTTATATTCTCTTTCCATTTTTGAATTTTTTATTCCATAGTCAGGTAGAGTATAGATCTTTTCTTTTGATGATTTATTCCATTGTACTAGTGATGTATGAATTCAGGGGAAATCAAATCTGTGAGATTGAGTTATAGTGTTCTAACTATTCCATCTAGTTTATAAATAAACTCCACCACATTCTGTGTTTTTTATAACAATGGTAGTATTTAAAAATCGCTGAAATCCATTCTACATGGAGAGTGCTCAAAGCCACTGAATGAATGAATATTGGTCCACAGCTGTTTATTTTTTTTTTAAGATGTTGGATGCTAAAGTTGTAGAAGTAGAAAAGAGAAAACAACAGTTAAAAGAAGAAGAAAGAAAGAGACAGTATGTATTTCTAAAGCTCTACATAAATCTATTGCTCCATCTTGTGCAAACTAATTGACAATTTAAAATCCAAACAGATTTGAGTGATTTGGCTAATGCTGCTTAATTTTACTGAGTGGTTAATGGACATATTCATCAGTCTTACAAGTCATTTGCATATTATTTAAAGGGGCAGTATGCAAATTGTTCATAATTAGAAACTGTGTAAATAATAGATGAAAAGATTTCTAATTTTAGCAACTAGCCTACTTGAAAAATCAGACTGTCCCTTTAAAATAATAACTACAGGGTTTAATGTTATTCTATCAATGATGTTTTATAGACAAGAAGAAATACGAGAAATGATATCAAAGGTGTACAACTCTATTGAAATAGTTTTTAAACAGTTTATGCAGCTGTACGACTCGTGTCAATATAAAAACTTCTACTCACCAGCCGCAGTAGAAATTCATAACCAACTTACAGCATTAAAATCTAAAGCTGACAACATTGTAACCTCAAGTAAAACTTCCATCCTCAATCAAGAAATGCTTAAAAATATGATGGTTATTTTTCAAGAAAGTAAAAACAGATTAGAAGCCATTAAACCTCATATAGGTAAGTAAAGATCAGGGCTGTTGATTTGGCTCTATTTGGCACACATGACCGGCAGGGCAGCTCCTCTACCCTCTATCCTCTATCAGAAATCAAGTATGGGTCAGCTATTTCAGATCATTTAATGTGTATAGTATGTGACTAAAGATATTATTTAGAATAAGTGTTCAGTGTCAGCAATGGTAAGCATCTAAAACACATATCAGTAAAAGTCTTGTCTTTAATGTGGTAACTAAAAATGCATTTTATATGTTAGATATTTAGAAATTAGTGGCAAACATAACTCATTCTTTCTTCAGAATCTTATCTGTTACATTATTATTTACTCTCAGGAGCACTGGCCATGGAATCAGAATTTTTCTTGTATTGAGGAAGATTCAAACCTTCGGCACCTAATGGCCTAACAGAAGGAGAATTGGAATAGCAGCCTCAAAATAAAACTGTTAGTCTTAGAATGTCTGTGTTGATAGCAATATATTTTTTTTGTAAGTTTACATAGAAAAGAAACGTGTGCTCATTTTTATATTTTATCAATAATTTAAAAGACAATTTCCAAATGTCTTCTGATAGACAGTATCCATGTATCTTCATTCTCCATTCTTTAGTTGAAGCCAAAAAGAAAGGAGAAGAACAAGAAGCATTAAAAGCTGCTGAGGTTGCTAAAGCCAATGAGGTATGTATTAGTTTTGATGTTTTAAGAGTTCATGAGTATTCTGAAGATGTTCTTTTATTTTTTTCCACAGTGTTTGCATGATACAGAGATAGATTTTATATTAAAAGCCTGCAGAATTCTTTGTCACCTGACGTTGAATCTTCTTGAAGCATTTGGTCCAAGTTTTCTGAAAATGTCATTATTATTTTGTTGGAAAATTGTGCCTACTGCTGTCTGTACACACGTCTGGTTTCTTATATTTCAGGTGAAACAGCAGCAAACTGTAACACCAGCTACACCTACAGCACCGGCTGCATCTACAACAGCATCAACAACTTCAACACCAGCATCAAATAAAATAACTACAGGTGGGTTATACATTCACATGCAATAAATAAAACTCTGTCGGAATTCAAGTGTTTTCCAAGATTTTTATCAGTGGAAATTTGGTTTAGTATTTCTTACTGCAGGTCGTTCCATTCACCATCATTAATCAGAATGAATTGTTATAAACTTATTTCTCAGCCCTAAAAAATTGAACCGGTGAATATCTCTTTCTTTATCTCTTGACCTACAGGACAGGAAGTCTTAGATATTAATTTTCAATCATTGAATTGTAAGCTCACAACAAATTAGTTGTAAAACTGATTAGTTAGCTATATATTTCAGGGAAAATTGCGCTATATACTATGAAAATTTGAAGCCTTTTATGTAACATCCAAAGCAATCAGCTTATG
The DNA here is from genome assembly GCF_000327385.1 of Lottia gigantea. NCBI lineage: Eukaryota > Metazoa > Mollusca > Gastropoda > Lottiidae > Lottia > Lottia gigantea. The sequence continues at coordinate 6,539,723 of NW_008708400.1, forward strand.
GCCTAAGGTATTAACATTTGACTATATATTTATAGCTGAAGATGTAATGGTGGATGCTCTAGAAGAATATACCAAACTACAGGGTAAATTAAAACAAGTTACAGAATCACTCAAATCTTTTACTGAAAACGTTCAGGTAAGATGTTCTTCAATCAACATAGAGAAAGGAGCAGGGCTTTAATTAGGTGAAATATATAGGAAATATAAACTCTGTCAATAATAGAAAATTGAGATCTTATTGAGGTATTTTTTTCATGAAGGCAGGTATTAAGATATGCTTATCTTGGTCAATGAACAATGTGAGCTCAAAGTCTAGAATTGAAAACATTTTTATTTACAAAAACAATTGTCTTTCTTAAGGGCTATTATTCAGTTTGATTCCTTAATATATATTTTATGTTAAAATGTAAATCTAATCCATATTTTCCTTTCCAGTTGAAGAAATATAAGTTTGAGTTACAGAAAGCTGTGAATACACCTATTAATGCTATATCGGCTGAAAAAAGTTCTCACTTACAAGACAAACTACAGCGTCTAAATCTCTTACTCTCTGGTTATACTGTGGAATCTACAGGAAAGAGAATCAGCGCCAAGGAAGTTCCAGAAGGAATATTATTCTGTAAAAATCTAGCTGCCAGAATGATTGTGGTAGGTGAAAAAACAGTGTTCCAGTTTTCTACGTACATTGATAATTAATCAAGTAAACCAATGATATTCAATTGATTTTTGATTGCTTTCATACATTCTGTAATGATCAATTGGTCAAAAGTGATGAGAAAAAATGGCCCTACATCCAGATGTTTAAGATGCAAACAAACTTTGAAAAATCCTAAACTAGGAGGCAGTAATCCATCAGTTCAAAATCAAAACCATCTGCAATGAAATAAGTCCTTGACTAATACAGTGTGCAATGAGGAAATTTGTCAGAGCTGCTGCATAGGTCAACTATTTCTCAATGCCCAACTGTAGTGAGATCTTTAACGAGCACAAACCTAAGCACATAAGGTCTCTGTTTATTGTCCCATCCAGATAACCAGACAACGGACTTTCCAGGTTTTATACCGAGATAAAACCCAGATTAGCTATCAAGTGTTTAACTCGCTCAGACATTGTGGCCCCCAAAACATGTTAAGGTAGTGTTTTTTACACTAACCTTTACTCCTGTATTTTTACTTTCAGAAAAAAGGCAGTGAACAAGTAGCATCAAAACATGAAACAGCATTTGGTATAGCAGCAGTAACAGTTGGTATTTGGTGTAATAGTCCTGATTTCGGAGATTTAATATTGGCCCACTTTCATCAAGCCTGTCCCTATACAGTACCTGTTAGTCTTCCTAAACTAGATGAACAGTCTATAGAAACATATCATAAGTAAGTATTAAGACTTATTTCAATCATTGTTTCATCAAGCTTGTGCCATTTACTTGAAAAAACTGAAGTGTATGTTTATTTGGTCCCATTTTCTAGGAGAATAGTACCCCTGAGCTTAGATATTCTCTAAAGTTTCATTCATAAATTAACAGACAAAGCTGTTGGTTACTTCATCTTTATAGTAGGAACTTTAAACCTCCTTGATATGCTTCATCTGTTGTTTCTGATCTGATTCGTTATTTATATATAAACCTTTTGTTGTTGTCTTCCTTGATTCCTATTACTTGACTTGTCCAACTACATCTATCTATCAGTTCCTTCCTAGATCTGTTCAATACTGGCATAGGTCGAGATTATGCAGTGGTGCAGGTAAGAGGAACTGACATGGAAAAAGGGTCTAGTCATTGGAGTGGGGCTATAAACCCAGGCCTTGTGTGCTACAGGCTGTGCATGTTAAAGATCCCTCAATAGTTAGAAATCGAAAATGAGCAGGCTAATGCTGCTGTCCTCACAAAATTTCCCTCATTGCACTCTGCATGGCGTTTTCATTTGCCCACATGGTGCCAAAAAGTAGGACACAAAACTCCAATCATTTCATTGTTTTCCTTCCCAGATCTCCTCTTTGATCTAAATCTACTTCAGATTCTAACTTTTATTTTTCAGATTATTAGGTTACAAGGTAGAAGATGGAGTTATTGAACCACAAGATAAATTCTTAAAGAGGATGTCTGGTATCATGCGCTTGTATGCTTCAATAATAGTCACACATCCACCAAAGGGAAGTAACTGTCAACACCCACATGGTTTAGAATTTGCATGGATCTGGTTATCGCGAGTGTTGAATACGGAACCACAGCCTGATATTACAGCCACTATGATCTATGATATGTTAAGTGTAACAGGACATGCATTGTTTGAACAATATCGCAGCCAATTCTTAAAATTGTTATCTTTTCTTATTAAACAATATATTCCAAAAATACGATCAGTGGCTGTTGGCGGTGGGCCTGTTTCTCGACTTCAGACTTTCGTTGAAACTGTAATAAAAAATTCAGGAAGAATTGCTAAACCTGAAGGAATTTTACCTCCAAATTTTATTTAGAAATCTTGTGCAATATATATTGTACTTGTGAATGATAATCAAATTTTGGCTTGAAATGCTCTTAAAGTTCATATTGAATTTTAATCGAATCTTAAATGCAAACTTACTATGAAATACTTGTTCACCAAAATAGAATTTGTTATTTTGTTATTGTAAAATATCAAATATATGAAATGTGGAATATTGTTAAAAATATTTTTGTAAAGAAATTGTTTTTCCTCAAGAAATAATATGGTTTCCACTGAAACAACCAAGGAAAGTCACTATAGAAATATGTTCGACCAACAGGATTCAAGTTCTGTTGTTGATATTATATATACAAGGAAAGTTGAACAACCAGTCGAGAATGCCTGTGGTAGAATAAAAGCTGTGGTATGTTAGGAGCTATTGTAGGATAAAAGAAAGATGATAGTTCATAGTTTGTGTGCCCATTATGCATTTTCAATATCTATCGCCATGGATCCTTAGAACATTTCTCTACAAAAGACACTTGAAACAAAAGGTTAATGCCCTTTGACATATTCTGAAAAACCTCCATGCATGAGATGAAGTCCTATTGGAACATTTCCAACTCTTGGACCTTTTGGAGTATTTTCTAAGCATGGACTTGAGATGAAGCCCATTCCGTAACTAATAACTCTTGATTATACATAGCACATTTGGTATATTTTCCATCAAAGAACTACAGTTCAGATAAAGGGCGTTTTTGACTAGGGATCTAAAGTCAAGGGATAAAATAAAACCCCTTTGGAAAATCTTCAATCAAAAACCTGCAGAGAAAAATATCCTTGTCCTGGGAATATATTTCAACCAAGTACCTGGGGAACCTCTCTCACTGGATATAACAAGTCAATAATAAGTATGTAAACTGGTGTTTATTTAAGTAGATATAGTACAATTCTTATAAAACAATTCTTCTATTTAAAATGATTTCAATTGCACTATGAGTAAAAATATACATGGTTACATAAAAATAGCAGACAGCTTGTATTAGAGCTCTCGAAAAAAGGCACTTTGGGCTTAAAACACAATATTTAACGAAACTAGAGTAGAATTTGTACTGAGGAATTTTTGAAATAAATTTCAATTTTTTTTGTTACCAGTATATTTCAAGGCACCATTTTGAATTTAAAATTTTAAAATTCTAAATGATTTAAAATAACAGATTGAATAAAATATCCATTTGTTTGTATCAATTCACACATAAAATCAGAACACAAAAAACTAGAATCTGTCCTCAAATCAACAAAATCTACTCTTAAAGTTGGTCTAGGTTCACTAGATAAAAGATCTATTGATGTCTAGCCAGTAAAACCCAGATCGAACAATATTAGGAAGAATAAAAATATACATGGTTTAAAAACTGTACACTGCACATTTCAACTATAGTTACAAATATCTTACAAATTCAGTATTAAAAATATTTCTATACACAATTCTACAATTACTATAAGTAAAACAAAAAAACATTAAAAATAATTTTGGCTTCGTTACACATCGGGATTAATTAAGGCTTGAAATAGATTGAGAAAAATATTACGAATATATTATGAATATATTACGAATAAATTAACATATTTTAAGAGCAGATTAGCACTATAGTTGGGCGCAGAATTAGAAAAATATTAACTTTTGCAATAAAAGCCACTAGAGTAACTTCTCATTTTGCAATATTACCCTCTTTCTCTTAGTTCACTCGACTCTTTCAAAGTGACTTTTCTTATAACTCTCATAGGGTTCTATATAATCCACTATAAAAATATTTCTTTTCATAAAAATTGCAATAAGGCAATATTTTTCAAAGTTAAATACAAAGATAGAAAGAGTAGAAACACGACAGTTTAAAGGCATTTCACAACACTCAGTCACAGAGGCAAACATCTAATATTTAACTTAAGTTTAAGAAATGGAGTTCGATTTCAGAGCTGATCAGGTTATGAAAGTAAGCTGACAATATTATGGGATTTATCATAGCCAACATTGCTTTCTCATAATTAAAGCCATGTGACACAAGGTTCATAACCTAAGACTGTCTAAAGAAATTTTGTGGCCAGCACAAATTCTTGTGTTGAAGGCAAAATTTCGACAAAGTGAACTCCATCCCATAAACTATGTTATATCTACTTGCAATATAAAAATAATTTGAAATTAACAATCTAGTCCCTGCTATGTTGTTGTATGTGGAAGAGTTCTGGCCCCTTGTTATTCACGTCACACATTTGATGTCTGTACTTCGTAATATTTATCTTGGGCCAACATATTCTGAAAAAAAACATAAAATAACAATAAAATATTACTATTGAATTTCGAAACAATCTTTGAACACCATAAATTGTGTATAAAATATGTAGTGGTGAATTATTGTTTCTATTCCAAATTACAGTCTAACAGAGATATTTTATTATTATCAGTGATTTAAAACATATCTTAAGATAAGTAAATATTACATCCTCCTCACATTAAATTAGAAAGTTATTGTCATGTAATGAATCAGACCACTATATTCATAATTATCTTATATCAAACAATTTCCAGTTTAACTAGAATTATCATCAACTTACCGTTAATGAGTTTATCTCTTTAGAAAAAGCACCAATTTCTTTAGCAGCCTTTTCATCCCTCTACAATATATAATAATGAAATCAATCAGAAGATATAAAACATTTATCTATACAAATCACTATCAAGACACCAAAGTCTATATGTCGACAAAATCAGGGAGGCACACAGTTTGTGTACAATGATCATCCTGGATTATACAGGATGATACCCAGGCACCCACTTTTAAAATAAATTAAGTAATTACCATTATTTTGATCCCTTTAGAATAGATTAGTTGAAGCAAATGACATTACCAAAAGAGCTTGCTGTGGCATAAAAAACTGAAATACTAGTCATACAATAAAGAAAATCTGTAGAAACCCATTAACTTACTTGTGGTAGGTTGCCATTTGTCCCATTTGTTCCATTTCCATGGTTACCATTGCGTAAACCTTTACCTCCAATTTCCATTGGACAAATAAAACCATCGGCCTCACTCTCAGATTTTGTTCGTTTATGACCAAATAATATGAATTTACCTTTCTGCAAAGAAATTAGAGGATTGTTAGTAAATCTCTTTTAATACGGCAGAGATATCCTATAATGCTCAATGCATAATACCAAGCCTATAAAATTTCTTGTAAATATCAATGTTATACTATAGCTAATCCAAATTCAATAAATTTGTATTACTCTTTGACTGAATTTTTCAACCTTTATTCAAATTTTGAAGAGTTCAAAAGGTTACTGATTATGACCAAACGATACGTAATATTGGTTGTGAAATTTGTTAAAACTTCACTGTCTCTGATGATTATCAACTAAATAATTACTTACTCTGATTTTAGAGCTAGGTAATAAAGGAACATAACCAGGACTGGCCTCCAGTTCACGTTTTTTCTGTTGAGTAGTTGCACCTATTAAAGCTATGAAATGGGTATTAAGATGACGTTTAAGTAGGGTTTTAGTTTGTGGTATCGAAAGGAGTTGTGAAAATAATTCTGAAGTAAATCTTGGCTCTAAAATCTGAAAAAACAAAATGAAAGTATAAATGAAGGTTCAACATAACACATCATAAGTTAGTGACATATCAGTATAAGAAATACTCAAACTTATTGTAAATTTTCACTCACAGAAATTTTAATTCATGAAAACACTTTTATTTCATCTCATAAAAAAGCCTTAAATCCTAAAAATTCACAAAATTGCCTTTTTTACAAATAGTATTATGCAAACCAAATTAGCATTTTACAGACCAGAGATAGTGAGAAATATCCAAAGAAAAATATATTATCTACTTAGATGAAAGTGAACATGTTTATTAGTTACAACTTCATAAGAGATTAAGACAGGGAATGCTTACCATTAGTCCACCATGAACACCACTACCTCTAAGATTGGGAGCGTATTCTGATAAATCAATTGTTCGTAACCATTCCATAACACGATGAGTTGTCCATGATATCACATCAGCTGGTAGAATCTATAAATCATAAGATAACATAGTGAGCTTCATTACACTATTAGCAGAATTTTGGTTGATAATTCAATTATGAGTTTCTTTAGACTTTGATACTTGGGTATTTCTCTCCAGTTTTATAAATAAAAGAAACATCCTTGTTTCATTCTCTCAATATCAAAGTTAAAACTCTAAGACAAGAGCATGTAAAGCCCTTAACCTGGGGTACCAATTAGCACTACAGGGGATAACTGACAAACCTTATATACTTATAGATATATTTTAAAATATCTATGTTTTCCTGCACATATGGCGTAAGAAGTGGTACTAACAACATCAAAACGTTGCAAATGAAATGAAATGAATGGAGTTTTACGTCCTACTTTTCTGCACTTTGTATGAAAACGTTGCAAGAGGGGTATGAAGATTGCAAAAGATTGGGAACTTATGTAGTCTTTGAGTTTGACGGTTAGATCTGTTTCTTATATAGAAGTATAAGCTATTTCAAAGATTAAAATACTTACCTCATCGGGGGAGGGTCGACGACGAAGACATTGTGGGTTGAAATTATTAACACGTAGCACTTGTATACCACGTTTAATGCTGATATGATGTAGTTCATTGGTTACTCTCATAGCTAACAAGTCGTCCTGTAATATCATAATAAAAATTAACAAGTTTTGAACTGTTTCCCCGATGGGATTAGGACAATAGGTCTACCTTACATATAGAACCTCCAAAGACTTTAACCACATTGGTGGGGCTTGATTATTAAGTTTTAAACAGGTTTAATCTCTTCAATTCTAGGTGTAAATTGAACTGGATATGTCACATTGAACATATACTCTTCTATCTTGCTTCAATTTGTTTAACTTTCAGTTGATTCCATGTGCAGAATCCATCAATTGAGCTCCACCCTAGTTTAATATTAAGTACTTACAACAGTCATATAATGTAACATTCTACCATCAATTCTAGCATCATAAAAACTATCTTTATATTGAGGAAGACCAATATCATCTAACCATCCTATAATAATAAACAATATCTCATGGTCATTTTCTTGTTTTTAAATAATGATTAAAATTCAACTGGAATGAGATTTCTTTCGTAGTATTATAAATACAACTTACTTGTGACCTATTTATGAAAGAAATACAACTTACTTGTGACCCAGTTATGATCGAGATCTCCAAGCCTGTCACTAGATTCTGAACCAATAGCTTGTAGTGCTAGTTGTAATTTCTTCCGATGTAGTCCATTCTTCATACCCATTTCCTGTGAAAAATATTCAAACTACATTTGGAGCCAAATAATCTTCTGTGTTAATACATTTATATCGGGATGTACGTGGTATCACATGTCTGTTTTCTGATGGAAAAACTCTATTGCTTTTCTTTAATAATCAGTTTTAAAATCTAAATATATCAAATTACCAACCTTTTCCAGATCTGAAGGAGAGGCTCTGAGTAGCTGTTCACCATTTTTAACCCAGCGTTTACAATCAACTAAATACATATTCAAACCTATTTCATTCATCCAGGCTGTCACTCTATCACTGTCCCATCTAGCAAACGGTATATCTAAATCACTGCAAATAATTACAAATATAAATATTCATCTATATCGCTCAACAATTGATATATTTAGTACTATCTTAACAGCGGTATTTCTATATTGAGCAAATATTTTGGTATTGTAACATTCAAGTATGTAAGAATGTTAAAACTATAAATATTCTACAACAGTATCAATCTTTTGCTTCTAAACATTGTATAGCTTATATCAGGGTATAATTGAGGGGTGGTTTTCTTTTCTTCAACGGAAAGCTTATGGAAAACAACTTTTGTAAAGTATTTGTCCACATGTAACTTTTCAATATTTAAACTCAGATTTGTCTTATGAAAATTATTTTTACCTGCATCTTGACACATGCCAAACAGAAAACTGACTTACTTGATATTTGTTTTAAGTTCTCGTGACCAGCCACCCAGTCTAGCTGTAGCTGTAGCTCTAACACCTCCACGTTTAAAATCATCAGGTCTATTTTTATCATTGTCAAAATCTTGTGAACTACTTCTCTTTAATCTAGAAATATAGCAGAGTTTGGTTAGCAACTGATAATTTTCTGACTGAAACTTTAAATCGTTTATCATTGTTAATAATCATTGTACTCCATGTTTGCAAAATGAGTTGTCAAGTTATTATACTCACTTTCCAAAAAGTTTCCGGAGACCTCTTCGTTTCTTTTCATGATGGACGCCATTTGTACCGAAATGTTGAAGGCCATCTTCATCATCTGTCACAACCTCAGAATGTGCTATAAATAGAAACATACGTGTTAAAACCAAGTATCAGTTACGCTGAGAAGGTCTGTAATATGTAATAACATATTTGTGTATTATCAACTGACTGATATACATATGATAATCTCTGTATTAACCTATCATTATTCTTAGCATTAGATTCTTCATAATAGACATGACGAAAATGTACAGTATTTTTTGTAAAAGATTTTGTGGAATAAATGTAGCTTGAAACTGTGTTCAAAAATATTTGTTTATGAATTATTGTGTATCTTGTATATATTACAAAATCTGTTGGTCATGTGCTAACCAAATACTCAAAGTACCTAAAACAACATTCGGTTTCATAATATTCAAATCAAATCACTCAAAAATTTTACTAAATTAAACAATTGTTATTTGTTAGTGTATATGTTGTTTTAAAACACACTAGAATAAAATCAAGAGGTTTAGGGAGAATAAGGGGTCAGTTTTAAGGAGTATGAAGGAGAGTTTATAACTTGTATTAGACATAATATTATAATCAGTTGAAAGGAAATTAACTTGAAGAGGACAAATCTTTTAAAAAATATCATTTGAAATATTCTAGGAAATATCTAATTAGTTTCAGGTCAGTTAAAAAGAAAAATGGTTGAAACCTTAATAAATGTTATATTTGCTTGTTTGCACACTCAACTGCCTCCGTAATTTCTAGAGTACAGTCAATAATAACCTAATTAACTTTATATTGAAAGTGTAGCTCTATCAAATCCTTTTAATGAAATGCTTAGATAGGTTCAGCTTCCTGTGGATATCAATTTAAGGCATGCAAGAGTTGACCACAAGAATTTCTGCCAAAGTCTAAGATAAAATTCTATTGCTATCACCTCATGCAAAACTAATATATCTAGTTCTACCATGCACAATAAATGGAATAAACTCTGGCATTCTACCGCTGTATCAAGCATTCTTTAAAATGAAAATATCAGCCGGAGATATCAGCAGAATTTCATTTTCAGAAGAATTAAACATGCTTTTCAGAATTATTCAGTTCCCAGAAGAAATAAAATCTAAGAATAAATCAAAAGAAAATCAATCCTAGCCATAATGAAAAACCATGTCCCACAATTTACAAATTAATATCAAGATCTTAGAAATGTAACAGCCAAAACTACATATACTATGATTAAATTACTGTAAAGAGGTCTTTTTTCCACGTCTTGAGTTTTGTTATAGTACTGAGCAATGTGCAGATGATATACATTTAGTGATTTCTTTAGCTTTTGCTATTTGAAAGCATTCACAAGACACCTTATTATGACCTAAACCCAGTAAGCTTTTAAAATATAATCATCATGCTTAGATCTCATCAAATAATATTAAAAACTTGAACCCTTCAAATTAGTTTCCAAGATGGCCGTATATAGGTATGTATATATATATATATATATATTTGGTGAGCATAGAGTTAGGTGAGAAGAGGGCAGGTGATGACTTACATGAAAAAAAGAATCCACGCTTTTTTTTCTTCCCTATTTAGGGGGAAAACAAAAACAAAGGTACAACAAAAAAACACATATGCATTATAAAAAAAACACACACAAAAATCATTTCAATCACAAATTCTAAAAGCCATTCAAAATATATATAGCTTGGAAAATCATACTTAAATTTAAAATAATTTAACATCAAAAGCGATATATGCTAGGTCTAACTTGGCAAAAATTATCAATTTCAGATGGTTTGCATGAAACAGTAGGTATATAGATATTGTATATATGTTATATTGATGAAGTCAATTGATTCCTCACTTAACACCCTTCAATAATATTGAACTACTCCAAGCATGCAAATTTCCAGAAGGCTCATTGCATGTTTAGAATAGTTCATTAACCATCAAAGAGGTGTCATGTGTTTCTATATAGGCTATGTATGATTGTAATGTCATGCTTATCTATTGTAGGGTATATATCAAATATTCTAGGAGATGAAATGGAGTTTTACACCCCACTGTGAATGATCCGCATGCGATATGTTGAAGTTCACTGTGATATGACTGTTACTGTTTTCTATTTGTAAAGAGCATGTGATATTACATTCCTATATATTGCTTTATATAGACATAGGTTTCATTCTTTTCAAGTTAAGATAGACTCCTAAATAGAAAGTTGAAAGTATAGTGCTGATTAAGAGATAAGATATTGAGGAAAAGAGTACTGAGATAAGAATGAAGTTTATATGTGATATGTAGAATATAATTTGTAATAATGAAAGATACATGATACTAGCGTTCTACATACTTCATAACATCATCAAATTTTATATAACTTAAATCCAAAAATTGATTCCAACTGGAGACAATTGCTCAATTACTTTGGAGTCATCAAAAATATTTCAATTCAAACTTCAAAAGTGACTTGCTAATAAATTTGCTTAAGAGATAGACCTATAATTTTCGTTTTTGAAACACTTTAAAGAATGATGCTTGGAAGTGTAGAATATCACTTTATAATTCTATGTTCACGATTTGAATACAAACAATACTCAAATTTAACCAATGACTGTTAAGTATTTAGTCATGTGATTTGTTAATAAGGGGTTTTAACTCTAAACAAGACAAGGACATGTTAATTTTTCATGCTGTGGTGGGGATAATTACGCTTGGTTTGTTACTATTTTTAGTAAGAAATCGCTGCGAGTATGATGCAGCATGCCAAATATTTGTAGACATGTCACCTAAATTTGGGGCGGAGCAGCTTCGTTTTCCTGATCTGATGCGTAATAATGTACGACCGAGGGTGGGGAACCCGCGATTACGTTTAGGAGTTTCGTCTGCGCCTGAATAACGTTCTTTAGGTAACGTACCAAAGCCTCCGTTGTTCTGATTTTCAAATCTTTTCTTACTGTTTGGTGGAGTCTGAAATGGGAACAAAATCTATAAAATTTGGATAATAGAAATATTATCAGAGCAACTGGAAGTAAATGTCACATATTTTTGGTTCCAAATCTATTTCAAGGTATTTCAGTATATATGGCTGTAAGTATAAGTATTTAAGACAATGAGTTGATTAACTCATAATATTGTTTTATATATCCACACATTTATACATATCTAGTTTTTCTATTGTCATTATAATCTGACTTTCCTGAATTTTGTTATATGTTTAGTCTTAAAAATTTGCAAGATACATCAATAGATTCCATTATAAGAAAAATATGACTTCAAAGGCATCTTCAAGGACAGACATGATCAAAAATAATAACACAAGGGTTGCACAGAAGAGTTCAAGATGACACTCTGAATTTCAGAACAAGAAATAAAGGAGATAAATAATTCACTTACTCGTGGTTGCTGTAATTTTGGTATTAAATTTTCACAACTGTTAGAACGAGTCATTCCTAAAGCTTCTCTATTATTGGCTGTTACTGGTGTACTGGTTGCCGTTGGTGATGATAGATAATTTGTATTTACCCGTAAATCATCCATCTTGAAAACATAATTATATGAAAATATTAATATTCTGTAATTATACCAACGGTCATATTTTTTGAAAACCCATTGGATTTTGGAACATAAGCCTCATTATATATTCAATAATTCAATGAGATTCTTAAACAATAAGTACTGTTTTGATCTGATATTCTGATTTTCACACAGGTTAAATTTGATTTACATGCAAAAATGTCAAGACAGTACACAGTATTTTTAAAATTAAAGTAAATATTATATATACATACATTATGCAAATTATCTTTAATAATTTCACCAACAGAGGGAGTTGTAGATGAACTGGTTGAACTTGTGTCATCTTCAGCATTCATTAACAAATCTTCTACAACTGTAATAATAACAAGTATGTATAATAACAATCAGTAAAATAAGTTCAATGTGAATGTTCTGCACTTTAAGAAGATTTATCAAAAAAGGCCCTACAGAGCAGAATTAGAAGAAATTTGCAAGGTAATCAGTAAAAATCAATGATGTAGAGAGAAATTCAGTCAGTTACTTAGAACTATGTTGCCTAACCTTTCAGATTCTTTGTACACCCTTGTATTCATTTGATACAACTGACATCCCTCTATCAACAAAAACACAGTAAAGGGAGTCAATACTGAATTCTATAAATTATTTTTTATTAGGCTTACCCTTTCTGCCTTGTGATTGAACTAATAATTCTTCTACTTTACGATATCTTCTTAACATTCTCTTCATTTCATCTAGTCTTTTATCCTGTAATAAATTAACAATCAATTATATCATATTTAAATAATTTAAGAAACCAGAAGTAGACCTTGAATATATTTCAAACATAGCAATATATTGATGAAAGTTTCATTGTATGATCAAATTTACATCTTTTAACATATATTTTGATGTCCATTTAAGAATCTGTGAATTAGAACTCCTGAAGTATTACTAGGTCAATCTCTTTACCTCTCTAGACCTAGATGGCTTGAAGATCAAGGGGAGATAATGATGACCAGTATATTATATCGGTCAAGTTTAGGAAATGTAAGTTATGTTTATGGTATCATATCACCAATATCTCACTATACCATAACTTTCTACACCTATATACTGATATCTGTATCTTTCATGTTCAGGCAGATAATTTCAACACCATCTCCCTTTCCAGTTCATGTAAGAGATTAGCCTAGTTCCAAATAAAAGTTGAACTAATCAAAAAAAATCTTGCCAATAGTCAAATATCAAGAAATCAAATTCTATTTCCTTCTATGTGATATTACTGTCAATCAAATACAAATTTGTTATTCAATAACAAGGAAGTTCATGTGTTTTTATTTTACTTTGTGAGTCATATTTTGATGCTAAATTGAAAATAAATCATTCAATTTTTATTCACAAATATGGATTGTTTCAAAAGGAAATGGTGCTAACATCAGAAGTGAGTTTTAATAAACCTATGATGCTTTCTGATTTACAAATCTTGGCAGTTGTATGCTATCAACTAGTCAGAAGTAGGGTTAAGTTACACAAATCTCAATAACAAGAAAAAGATATAAAGGAGTGCTAGAAATGCTTATGATATCTATAGCCAATGTTAATTGATATCTCAGGAATTTTGACCGAGCAACATCAAAACAATTATTGACAAGTCAATATTTCCTCTCACAACTGACCAAAGAAAAAGTTAAGAGGACAATGCAATGTAATAAAGCCAAATACTACAGTTAAACTTTGACCTATAACATAAAAACTATTCCTGGATAGTTTCTTTCTCTTTAACAACTGACCAAAGAAATAGGTCAGATTACAAAACATAATTATCAGAAGGAATTCTATAAATGGTTTAACTGTAGCCTAAATTTATATTTAAAAAAATCAGCTTATTTTTCCAACTTTAGGCTTTCTCTATCAAAAAACTTAACTGTTTCATGGAATTTTCAATTACATCATGTTTAGTTATGCTTGAAATTCTTGAACACTACTGATTAATAACCTTTTCTGTCCAGTTTCAATCATTTTCGTCATTAGACAGATATTCAAACCATGTATGAGCATAGCTCTGAAGAGAATACCAAAATCCTTCCCATTCCCTACAGTTTTGAATAAAGGTAATTGTCTTGAACTTATAATTCAATACGACAAACACTTGTCTTTATCATATAAAAACTATAATTGATAATGTACTTCTACGGCAGTGTTCTGAACAGAATATCTAATATTCACAATTCCCTACATTAGAACAAAAGACATCGTCTAAAGCCCTTCTAGCCTTGAACTCAATTCAATAAGATTAACACTCTACTTTTTCATCTTGACACTATCATTGCTAATAATGTATTAAAGTGTTTGATATCTATATACCAAGTATCATGTAACCCAGCCAGTTCCTCCTCCTGATATAATGTAATTGTAATTAAATTAAGTTTTTTTCAAGAATTTCATATAAAATAATCTGTTTTACTACTACAGATAATAGATAGACACCTGAATCTAACAGTTAAAACCATCAAAACAAAGTTGGATTAAATGTTACAGTCACTCAACAGATATTTAGTGACCTGTTCCATAAAAAAGTCTTACTATAAAAATTTGAGGTAATTTTGGAGGAACACCATGTTTAGGATTAAAATCTCAGGATCTTAGACTGATAGATGTGAGTATGTGGGGTATGTGACAAAATGAAAAAAAATTTAAGAAGTGACTTACTTTATCATCATTAGCTATCAACAATGACTCTACAGCTTTCTTTAGTTTCTCTACTTCACTTTCTGTAAATCAAAACAATCCATAAAAAAATCATTAAAACTTAATTTTCAGTAAAATTACCGGTAAAGGAACGAATAGACATAATGAAAGCTTAGTGAAAGTTTATTAAAATTTGATGAGTGAAATTTTTCAAGATATTCACATACCGGTATATATGTTTTTCAGGCCGTGCAATTTTATATTTTTGAGGCTCATACCATCATAATTGAATGATTCACAGCGATTGGTTACAATATATAGCTCGACCAATCATTGTCATTAAAATTATAGTTTTGTTTTGTAAGCTATGATGCTCTCCAGCAGACAAACACAGACGGACGCAATAATGGCAAATAGTTTCTGATGCTCAAGAATTTAATTTAGAGCACTAAACTGATATGAGACAAGACATGCACAATCTTCAAGAATATCTATTGCCACTCTACAACTGAGTTTCAGCATCCCTGTTTGTCTCATTCATTGAAATTTTCATGAGAATTTTGATTCAATTACCGTATATTCTAAAATGAAATGAAATAAATGGAATTTTCTGCACCAAGTGGGCTAAAGAAGACAAGAATTACCGTATTCTATATATCAATTATTTCAAGATAATAGGTGAACTATATCTACATATTCCCTTAAAACCATTCTGATTAAACATTGTGCAAATAAATATTGAAGCGTGCGGTTATCATAAACAGGCAAATTATATTATAAAATTTCAAAATCATTCAGGATGAAAGGACTTAACTGATCAAGGGTGGCATAAATTTCATCCCATTGAAGGAGTTCACAAGTTTAAAATAATATATTTATAGTATTTCTTTCTTTAAATTGGAATATTGGATACAAAGCTTATTTGAATAAAAGGCAAAAAGCAAAAAAAAAGGAAAATTGAAAAAAAAATCATAACACTGCACATTTACAAAAATTTAACTTGAACAAGCAAAACATATTTCAGTAGAAAAATAAAATCAAATTCAGAAAAAGATAAAAGTCTGTACTAAATTGGACAAAAGGTGACTATTTACGAAATTAAAGCAAATATGGGGATGAGGAGTAGGGGAAATAGGTAAGAAATGGGCTAGGGCTGTTGTTTTAATATTTAATCAGATAAGAGTGTAAATTCTACATTAAATCTTTGAAAATCAAACTTGAATCCTTTTGAATCTATGACTCATCTTCAACAATAAGAAGTTTAAAGTTTCAGACAAATATTTAGGCATTTATCTTTTCTTTCATAAATGGCAAATAAAAGTCAAAACAACAGCCCTGATTTTGGGGATTGAGAATGGGTTTGCTGAAAATTGAAAGTGCAAAAGTTAATAACAATTGAGTTAGTTTCTGAAACTACACCACACCACAAGACGTATCGTAAAACGTTCATGGCTTACGTTTTCTTTTTAATCTATCTAAAGTTCTCTCGCGATCTACAGTTCGATCTTTAGACTCTCCTGAAATACGAATTGATGAGGTAATTGACAACAGCCTGGACAATCTAACATAAATACTAGTAAACTAATATATCAGGCCACATGCTTGTCAAAATGAAAATGATAATGTGTGAAATCAAAATGAAAAGATGAAAAAATAAATCATGAAATTACAACATACATTAAAACGTTTCCAATACCATTCTGAACACTAATGCACAATTCAGCAATGCAAGCAATTCTAAGCAATATTTTCTCAGAATTTTCAGTCTAAAATTGAAACCTAATGTAAAATTCAGAACAAGGTGTCTCATAAATGATGATAAAACTCAGCTGATGCAAATCAAGAATATTGCAAGTTCAAATTTTTTGGTAATCAGATATTTATGCTGATTATTTTTCCAGCATTTCTCTTCAAAGCTTAAGAAAACTGTAGGACTGATTACGGATAAGGCAAGACCGTAATGAAACTGAAAACTTACCACTGGTGTCAGGGCTGATAGTTCCATTCAACCGACACTTTTGTCTCAGATCATTAATTTCAGAATCTTTGTACAACATCTTGGCATCCATTTCTGCTAACTGTCTCTGTAAGGAAACAAAATTAATCTGAGTTAACACAGCCTTGCTGTTGGGGTGGTGCCCACAGGGCTGGACACAGTAAGCAAGAAACCAACCCTAGGAATTGACCTCTCTCAAAACCTTCCGTTTAGAAGGAATTGATTAATTTGATGCATCTTCTTCAGGCTTTAAGTTTTCCAAATTTTATGGGAGAGGACCCTCAGGCCACCTACTTGTGGTAATGCGCCTTTGGATTTTGAGGTGGTTAGAACTAGTTTGTGAAAAAAACATTTGTACGAAACCAAAAAAGATGAACGTTTTGATAAGGATTTTGGCCACTCAGAATCAGTGGTTGGGCTTCTAGGTTTCAAAAATTTCAAGGGGGACATTACCCAAATTGCAAATGTTTCATTCGGGAGATCTTGAAATATAATAAACTTACATGTGAATAACGTAATTTATCATCCAGATCTCGCCTCTCTTTCTCAGCCGAGGCCAGTCTTATTTTTAAACTTGATATCTCCGCCATTAGATCTAATTTATGTGTTTCCAGGGACGACCTGGTTAATAGTTCCTGAAAAACATGAAAAGGTGAAAAATTGAGAAATTTGAGAAAGAAAACTCTTAACATTATGTCCTATTTTGTACTTAATTTTTACCATATCAGCAGTTGGCTGTAACATTTTCAATCATGTAACATTCCTTTATACCAGGGACCATTTTAAATCCAATCTCTCAAAGGATTAAATGCATCTATAGACTCTCAAATGTATTGTGATCCAAGCCTTTATTTTCATTCAAGTTAATGTACCACAAAGGCAGACAGTTCCATTAATATAGAACTCTTGATGAATTAAAAACCATTTATACAAATAGAGGTTTTAAAATAGAAATTCTCCCGGAAAAAAACTAAACTTGAGTTTTTTGTAAAGTACAGCCTTATAAAATATGTATGCTAAAGAGTTTAATAAGCTTATAATGCTATTCAAGGAAAGAAGAATATTTTTATTAGAAAATTAACCTTTGAAGAGAAGAGAATATATTCTCAGAAGCAGGATAGAAGAGGCAGATAAAAGTAGCAAAATCTTTGAAGCCTATCAAAATTTAAATTAGCAACATTTTCTTGGCATTTTTATTCTTAAATCATGTAACCATGTAGGCGGAATTTTTTTATTTTTCAAATTCAGAGGAAAATTGAGCAATAACTCTTTTTTGTTTCCACAAGAACAAATCAGACATAAGTAGAATAACAAAATTATTTTCATCCAAGGCTATTTCTCATATAATACTTCAGCCTTAAGCTAAATACATGATGAAAATGACCCATGATATGAGCTTCTATGAATTACATGTTATTGCAAGGTACATAATTTCTTAGACATCAGACCTAATTTAACTATTGATTATCAATCACCCACTGATCAGGGATCCTTAATATGCACATCTTGAAACTACTGTTTGGTATTACACAGAACATATTTCAAGCTAACATGAAAAGGTTCTCTAACTACAAAACTTATAGCTTCTAAATAAAGCCACAACCAGGCCTTCGGAACCAGCCCACAAAAACGTTCTGCAGTATTTCCCATGTTGTTGAAGAATTATTCTCAGACTTAGTCCTGATAATTACAGTCTTTATCATAGAATCAGGCAGTTTATCATGATCAGGATGGTTCCATGACTGTCAGACTGACATGATATTTTAATAACAGTATTATCACGATATATTGATTACTCTGGTCAATTATCTGATCAGAACACACAGCAATAAATTATATCAAATGCAGTTATAAAAATAAAAAATTAAAGAAAGGAATAGTATATCCATAATAGTGCCCTTATTTATTTATTTATTTATTTATATAGCTACATACCTTAATGCATCTTATATGAATAATGAAAACAAAATAGTTTTCAAACTTTAATATGTCTTTGAATGGCATTTACCAATTGTGAGTACGATATATAGACACAGCTTTATGGAACAACAATCACTGGTTAAAGTTTTATACAACGTTTCGGTGTGCCTGAGGACAACCGGGGAAACACGTCGAAACATTGCATAAAACTTTAAAAGTAATATTGAAGGCATTTTGATGAAACCACCAACTAGCAAGAAATATTCATAGGTGATTGTGACTGTGCAATAGCCTGGAGTTTAATTGTTCTTAGTCGCCCTAGGATCGTAAGACAAGAAAAATTTCACTGAAGACAATAAAGTCTCATGTTTTTATAATGTAAACTATTCCTCTTTTCAGGCCTTTTCCTGTTCATTAAGTGCTTTGATGCTTACATGAATAATACAAAGGAGTTGCCGACTTTTAATTGAACTTGATATAATAAAGCAATTAAAAGGTGAACCGGTTTATAATCAATGTCAGGATACCTCTAAGTACCTGATGACATTTTGTCATGCTCTTGGGTTCAACAGAAGTGTAACAGGAAGTGTGAGCATACCAACAAGTTTCAAAATGGTTTTCTATTGTTATATAGCAATCACTTGAATCAGTACCAATCGAGACAAGAACAAATATTACAAAGAACTCTATGACATTCTACACTTCAGATCTCTGAAACTCAACTCCAATGGATGTTCCCATACTATAAGTATTGTTTTACAAAGGATACTATAAGATATCAGGATACATGGTAACAGATAAAACATGAGCAGAGGTTGAATTATGTTTTGTACACAAGAGCACTTGTAGACTTTTTTCCAATTTGCATCAACTCATTTCAGATGAATGTTTTAAATATTATGAATAAATCAATATGTGGCATCTAAGGAATCTACAATCAACACTGTATTGTTTTCTTTTTTGTTTTTTCTCCCCAAATTGATAGCAACAAATTCAATTCACTGTACATCCTAAACTTGATTGAAAAATTCTGCTATAAAGAGTTAGTTCTTTACAACAGTGCCCCTCACTGAGATGTAGAAATGAATTTTCACTATCAACAATGTACATCTTTACGCCTTATCCTATTGACTTGATGAAAGTGAGTTGTTGATCCTACTGTTATATATAACTTAGACTAATAACATGTTATATCCCTCCATTCTCCACTTTTCAATCCTTTCGGCCAGAGATACACCTCATTTTTGGTCTCCCCCCCCAGGCATTTTCTAGATACGCCAGTTACATAAAACCATTTTACTGCCCTGTATCTTCATAGCTAATCAATTAAATTTACTTACACCCTATTGTTCTGCACCTGACAACACTCAATTGGAATTTAATATCCTATTGTTGTGCAATTATACAATACATACTAACAGTTTGAGATCAATGAAAGACTAGTGATCTAGAGAGACGATGAACTGATTGATAAAAACTATAATGATTATGAACCTAGACATACTACTATAAGGTGTTAATGTCTATTTGACATGAAATGTTTACTAAGAACTAAATAGTGATCAGGTTTGATTCATCTCTTGATGATTTCACCTTATTGATTAAGAGAAGGATGGGCTATAGATACATGTGGTCTTAATTTGCCAGAAGAAAGTGGAGCCCCTTTAAATAACAGTACTTTCATAGTACTACCAAATGGCAGCAAAAACAGCAAAATCTTGAATATGATGGTTCATTATGCTACTCACAATCTCTTTCAGGAAGTGCGAATATTATTATCATATCTTAATAACATAATATCAAGGTTATTCTTTTATGAGTTATTTATAAGTTATTCTTGATCCAAAATTACCTGAGATTTTTAACAACCGTGACCTTTTCTTTAATAAACATGCCTTAATGAGCTTTTTTTCTAAGGTAATTACCTGTGGTCTGAAGACAAACCACACAAATAATATTGTACCTAAACAAACTATAAAACGGCAAGGTGTCTGATTTTAACGTTTAAAATAATTGACGATAATTCTCCCATCATGCCTTTAATCGTCATGGTAATTGACAATTATAACCAACAGGTAGAGTAAACACAACCATCAACTGGCTCCAGAGAACTGATATTATGGCAAAAAAATAAATTGTATTTAGTCAGAAGAGCAGAGCTGGATGCAAGGGAAGACTCCTGTTGGCACAAAAGTAGCAATAATGAATTTTTTTTTTGATAATACTTCTTGCAGGCATATTAAAGTTCTATGTTGCAGGCATCAAGGTCCCTTTCACAAAAGATGTATGGTATATAAAACTTTTTAGAGGACCCGTGCTAAGTACCGATAAGGAGCATTCAAAATGACCTTAATCAAGGATGAATTCAGATACTTCCAGGTTTGCAAAAATGATTGCACCAAGCAAATAATTCATATAAAGAAGAGGTTGTCAATGATAAAGTTTCCTTCAAATCAATCTATCAAGAAAGAAAAATTTAATGCACATGAACATCAAAAAACGTAGAAGATTAGAATGTAGGATTACCGGAATGATGAAAGTTTCAAAAGAAAAATGACTTTCATTTAAGGTCATTAAAAATCTGACAAAAGAGGCTATCTATGGCCTTTTTTCTAAAGTCAGTATCACAATACTTTGAGTAAGATGCTATTGAAAGTAGGGACTTTAAATAAAAGAGATTGTAAAAAGTCATAACCAGTGTTATTCTTGTGAGATTAATTGCTTCCTTTGCTATTTCAGTTAAGAGGTTTGAGATATTATCTAATTTTGTAGAAAAGTAAAGGAGAACTTGCTGTTATTTTTGCTACTCATCTTTATCTTAATGTAATTTTTATCAGAAAAGATGTAAATTTACAAGAATATTGCTAACCCGGGAAACATTGCAATATTTGAAATGACTCATTGAAAAGTCTACCTGAAACACAATACATGAGGATGACCTTTCTTTTTTTGTTCCAAGTAAAGCATTTTATTTATGATTTATGAATGATAGTTTCCTTTGTGCTGGAAAACAAAATAAACTGTCTTTTTCTATAGATGAGGCAAATTCTCTACAAAGATAAATAGTCAGAAATCTAAGGAAACCAACTTTTCATATTAAAGGAGAATGTTATTACTAATAATAAAGAAATAAACATTAAGAGAGTAAAAGAAATTGACTTTTCATTTTCACCAAATTGAATTTCTCTGCAGTCAATGTGTTATTGATGAAGATAAAGAAATAAACAAGGAGATTATTTTGATGTTTATTAATAAATCAAGCTATGGTGAATGTAAACAAGAGGAGTAAGAAGTATTTAGGATGGTAGAGAGATCAATGGGTGGTCAGTGTATAATAATATAATATTCTAAAGTCTCAAACTGTAGTCTGAAACATAATCCAACAGCAAACATTATTGACGGTATCCTTAAAAACTCATTAAGAGGTTACCTAACCTTATTATGACATCAATACTGCCAAAGCAGCTAACAATATCTAAGGGTCTTTGCGATAGTGACTTCATAAAACACTTAGTTTTACAGGGACTGCAAGAACTAAGGTTGTCCCACTGAAATTAGGAATGGTGCAAATCTATCCCTGATACACATACAAAGTTAAGAAAACCAGTTTACAAGACTCAGAAAAGTAAAACTACATTCGATTTATTTTGTATCTTTACAAGACTAAAATAAGGAAGGTATTACAAAAGGTTATTAGTAACCTACTAATAGCCTCTCTGTTTACTAGGATAGCCTACCTGTAGTCAGAGATTCAGACTAACCTAAAGTAGACCCAACTATTATTAAATAACATGTTTAAGCTGCATTAAACCGACCTTAAGTCAGAGATTCAGACTAACCTAGGTAGATCATATTCTTAAATGACCTGTGTACTTGTTTGTAAAGGTCAGATGTCAATCTCTCTTGCCTCCCATCAAAATATTTTCATGTTAAAGACAGATGTTGGAATTTCTAAACATATCTTGAACCAGGTGTTATGGGCCTGTAATATATATAGTTTACAATACCTAGGAACTATTTTGATTGCCAAAGATATTTATTCCGCTCATGAGGATTTTAACCTTCAGGACAAGCCCAGGAACCAATATGACATGAATAACTCTTGACCAACTTTCAGCTTTTTTTTTCAAGTTGTTTTGCAGGATCTCAATCTCAAGAGGGATTTAATTTGTATATGAAAATATTAGGTAGCCACCAGACATGCAATACAGCTTATTCCTTTCCCAATCTAATGTAAGCCAATTTATAAACCAAAAATATCTCCTTTGAACTCTGAAACTTATATAACTGAAACATGAGTAAGGAATTTAAAATATTTAGAAATTACGTAAATGAAGGTAATTTCAGTCATCACGATGTATTTAAAATCGTGTTAACTGATGATTACACAACACTCAGGGGAGATAATTCAATATTACGTTAATTAGAATAATAGAATTAAAATAGACAGTAAGTTGATTAGTTTAGAACTGTGTTATTTGATAATGTTCTAGAATTCTAAATGATGGGAATCAAACATTTAATCTATCTTGCTAGATCTGAGCTCTTTGACTGCCACATTGAATTTCTCTTTAATCTAAAGTTCCTTTAAACATATACTTAACATTATATATATTATGTATTGAAGATTAAAGTGTCTTAATCAACAAATCTGTCCAACACCAGGCCATGTCTTCCCGAAACTAGGATGTCCTAGGTTCTTATCATCTAATGTTGATTCTAGGACAACCTAATGCTAAGATTGTTTCAAGAATACGTGGCCTGGATGATATGAAATGGAGTTCCTACTTTTCTGCACTTGTTTCAGGATGGGCTGAATAAATTAAGAGCTATAAGATGGAAATTTTGCCAGGAGAACAGTAATAGCCTACTCTTTCATTTATATCAAACTGTTGAGGGATCTTTAATGAGCATAGCTCATACAACTGATACCACACAGTTCCTTAGTTTATTGTCCCATTAAACAACTAAACATCTTATCCATGTCAGCCCCTTTGATTTGCAGGAAGTGAAGAGTAGTCTCCAGAATATAAACTCAGTTAACGTCAGAACTATGTACCAAATCTTAAATGTAGGTGATGAACTTTACGTTTGATAAACCTGGCAAGGTAAATCTAAAAATATTCAGTAAAAAAAATAATCTGGAGAGAATAAAAACATTATGGAAGGATAGATATTAAAACAGGTGCCCTAGAAAAACAAATTTAAAAATATTACCATCTTAATCAGATTTTCTTTTTACAGATACCTTCTTTTTTCATCATTTATAATATATGAATTTCAGATTATTTTGATATGTTTTAACTGTCAGGTTTTTATCAATTCTTTTCAGATTTCAGATAAAAGTTAACAGGGAATCAGAAAAGTACATTTAACAAAGGCAATCCAACAGGAATCACCTTCTCCAGAATTTTAAAGATACCTCCTAAGAAATTAAATGGTGTTATCTTACTTATTTGCACCTCATTAAGCTAATCATGACAGGCAATGCCTTTTCCCTGTCCAATTCAAATCATTTGTCTTTATCATAAATAGGGGTTACCACAAGAGACATGATTTTAAGAGAAACATGTAACTCATGATACTCTCCTGTTATCAGCTCAGTTACCTTGTGTACTAAAGTATTATATTTAGCAAGCATACAATTTATCTTACTGTACTCAATAGATATTGACAAATATGTTGAACTACTGTATCAACTACTATAACATTTTAAACAATAAGAGTTTGATTCACAAACCATGCTAATATAAGATTATATCTTACCACTAGTTCCTCTAGTTTGTTTTCCCATGATGAAAGATAGACTCCTGTACTAGCTGGTCTATCTTGTGACCAGCTTCCACCATTTGTTCGTGACATTGTACCACTTTATATTTCTTTATTAGTTCATTAATCCAATATACAGTTTTATTCTGTTAACAAATATATTCACTTGTATACACCTCACATCAATTGATGATATTAAAGTATTATCCTTTATTAATGTCACCAATATAAATCCTTTTAAGTAAATTTAATAGTTGTTCTAATCAAGGTTAAGGTAAAAATGAAATGGTGTTTAAGATGCAAGAAATCTTGATTCTCAACCTTAGATAAATGACTACTTTTGATACTATAATATATATAATATCAACAAGTATTGTACACTTGGTCTAAGTTGACATAACTCATAAAGGCATAATCCTTAATATTACGCTTATATATCATCAGTTAAATTATTTTCCAATTCGATTTCGGCAAACCCTTAAAAATGATCCTTCCTTTCCAACACAAATTAGCACCGATTGATATTTCTTATATGACAAAAAGCTAAATTGAAATTTGATATAACAAGCTGAGTCCACAGAATATTATAAAACTTTATGAACTTTTGAAGAGTTTTGAAAGTTCACAAAAAACTTGAACAACCAACATTTCCATTGACCAAGATGTTTATACTCATAATTTTACTTATCGCATCAACATATAGTCACAAGAAAAATAAAGTGAACTGTTTATGTTTTTGAATTGTACCAGGATGTGAATAATATCTGATATCCAGTTAATTCCAAAACATTTTGATTTTACATCCTGTAACTGTATACATCTTGTTATCATCCCGAATACATGTTAAACATGGTACAATGATCAATTCTTGTTCCACATAGGTCTACCGCCAGATATGTCTTTGCTTTCTTGTGTGCTTTAGGAACTATTTATATTCCTTTTTCACACTTTTCTAATTTTTGTCCAAAATATGGTTTATGTATTTCTAGAAAAAACAGATAAGTCAATATATATCAAATATTTACAGATAACTTCTTGCACAACTTCCAAACATGACACTGGGCTTTAAGATAACTTTTGAAACACAGCTTCTAAGACAACTTTCTGTTCAAAATTGTACTGAATTCTAAGACTACAAGCTTCACTGTCCTATATAGAAAATGTCAAATCAACTGCCCTGATGTCATATTTAGATCTGTCAATTCCAGATTTTGACCAGTAATTAAACATGGCCTAGAGTCTGTCTGTTCTATTCTACATAGATTATACCAGATAATCAAATACATAATTCTATTTTCTTGGTGTGAAATGCCCAGTCCCACTCATTAATAACTTCGGTTGGTGTAGAAAGCTCTATCAACTATCTTAATATCTCATGTATCAACAATTTTCAATATAAACTGACCCAGGTAAAATGTTTAATTGCAATTATATAACAAAAATAATCACACATAAAATATATATAATTTACTTAGTATTTCTGAAGGTGTAAATCAATAAGATACAGTGTCCAAAACTTAAATATCAATACAGTTCAAACACAATACAGACATCACATTCCTGTGTTATACAGTACTCTGATTGGATTACAAAACTAAATCTAAGATCAATTTTAGTTATTGACCAATCAGATGAAGGTAACACTAAAATCATCTTAAAGTTAAGTTTTTGTATATAAGGTCCAAGGACTTTACATACATCAAACATTGTCTATTGGCACCTTTAGTCACTAACAAAATGTTACAAAAGAAGGTCTGATCATATACTAAATAGAGGGAAGTTATTAAAAGACACATGACATCAGCTAATTTCACCAACCAGACTGAAGCCCAGTTGATGCCAAAGGGAGAGAATCCATGAAACTGTTGTCTACTGGTAATTACATGATGAATTGAACAGACATGAAAATATTCATTATTTAGTCTGCCAAATATGGTAATAATAGAGTCTGAGAACAGATTCCACACAGAACCTCCTGTAGTTTATTATTGTTAATAGAATTGCTGCTGTAGGGCTTGATAATCTTGTCTTTAAATAGTTGCGAGATTGGATAATTTAACGAAACGCTCCAAACACTGAAGACTATTCTCTCACTTTCTTAATCTATAGCTAATTCTCTAAAAATAGATGTGGGGAAATTTTACTATTTTGTCAGCCAATTTCAAGATTCTTGAAACACCTAGTTTTAGTAGAAATTCTGACTGAAGATTGGAATGGTGCAAATTGATGCTATCAGTGTATACACATAAAAAAAAAGGTTGGGAGATCTATATACTATCAATCAAAGAATCAAGGTAAAGTTTCTCAAAATTTAAAATGATTTTGATAAACCAGTCATCTGATTTGGTGGTTCTTATTCAAGATTAATGGCCTTGTATTCCATTTATGATATGCTAGAATAATCTATAATCAATCTATCCAAAGTCTTAATTGATTGACACCATTTCTCAACATAACTTTATCATTATCTATTCTAAATTCTCGAGAGTTGGCTAATATTTGGATCTATTTTGGAACATCCCTACACCATTGCAATTCCAAAACAATTGTTAATATTGGAACCTTGTCTCACAGATTCTAATTATAGTCAAGTGTTTAATTACTAACTTGTCATTAAGTCAAGGACGGATGTTTAAATTCACACCAATCAAACGAGAGATCAGAGAATAATTAACCAATCAAACATAAGATGTCAATCAAGGTTATAATGTCTATAGAATTAACTAATCAAATATTAGTCTAGAAATTATTTGGTGCTATACTAATTATCTTGGGTGGAATATCTCCATTATTGAATGGTTGTCAGTTCTTGTTCTTTGCCTGTTGAGGCTCAACTTTAAATTCAGCACAGTTGTCAACTCTATTTTAATATATTTCTCATTGAATTCAATTGTCTTGGCTCATGGTGTCTCACATATGATAGAATATACTTAAATTGATTCCTTGCTTAAGTCCAATGTGCAAAATGTAAGCTGAAAATCAATCTAATGAACAAATAACTTGATGCACAATTTTAACATGAAAAACCTAAATCAAAGGTAATCATTCATAAATATTATTACGCAACAGATGCCAGAAAATATTTACTCTTTCAAACAAAAAATGATAAACTTTTCTCTTGAAAGCTTATAATAATGTATGTTTTGAAAAAAAGGAGATTATTCAAGAAAAATATGGAAAAAGTGTGTAAAAACAAATCATGTTATTTAAAAAAAATTGAAACAAAGATACACGATTCGGTATTTAACATGAATGTACTGTAACATAAGTAACATTTACACGATCTTATCAGCTGGCATGAACATCGTTTCTACGGTAATCAAGTACAATGTTTCGTCTTTACCTGATCACTGATCAGAGTTGAACACAAATTTCACAAAAAGATAAACTTTTTCTACGTCTTATGTTTCAAAATTTAAAGAAAAACCAGAAATTTTTTGAATAGATAACATTTTTTGGGCAAGAACTTTTCAACAGTTAAGTAAGAATTGAATCTTTTGTTTACAGATTACAGTTTCAAAGACATTTTGTGAACAATTGGAATGCATTTGAAGGCATTTTATGTCAGCAATTTGGAGTAATAGATTTCATCATAGTGGTGAAAAGAGTTAGGAACCACAAATGAGCAAACTCTTCAAAAACACTGGCATTAGAGTTTCATCAATTTGGCCTTAGAAAATGATTAAAATTTTTATACACCTTTTATATACGTAATGGTCTACTTTCATGATAATGGCCATTAAAATATCGATTTTTAGAGTTTGTATACTGAAACGTTGATTGCAATGAATAGTTTTAAGTCTTAACATTTATTTCCAGTGAAAATAGCCATTTAAAACAATGTCTCTAACACACATATTTCAGTCTGTGTTTTCTATTTGCTTCAAACACATGACAAAACTAAGATAATGACAATTCCAACCTTTTCTATTTTTTCAAGAATGAAAATGGCCATTTTGTTGAGGTTACAAGTTGTAAAGCTGGGTTATCTATTAGTACCAAGTTTTATCTATTTTCAATACTATAAGAACAAAGGGGAGTATGTTTTTATACCTATCAAATATGAGTCAGAAGAATTAGAAAATAGAACGTAAAAAAAACATATCAAATTTTACTATCTATCTTTGTACGTTACTAGGTCTAGGAACAAAATAAGAGTGAATGAGGTAAATTTAGTGAAATTTTTATGCATCTTAGACTATTGATGTACAAAATTAAAGAGTTGTCATTGGCTTAAGAAATGATATGGCTTTTTCATCCAACTGTTTCAAGCTTTGCTCAGCCCTGAAACCACATAAATTGAATCCTACCAGATTTTTCTATACCTTGAAGAAGGCTTAATAAAGTACAGGTGTAGAGCAGAGAGAGAGGAGAAATTTATACAATAAAATGACTAGAACTGACTCCAGCTGAATAAATACATCATAAATCAAATTCAGGTATCATCAACCTTACATCTTCAATATTCCACATTTTACCATTATAATCTATCCTTGGCTACATTCATATCCTTTTTTTTAATCTACTAACAATAGATTCAATTAAATCAAAAAAACATTTGAAATTCAACTATAAAAAACAAATATAGAACATTTTCTAAAGAACTTCATATTCAGACATCCAGACAACTATAGATTCCAATATCGAGGCCAAAGGTATCAACTTTCAACATACAAAGACATCCTCACCTCATGGTATTAACATACAAAGACATCCTCACCTCATGGTATTAACATACAAAGACACCCACACCTCATGGTATTAACATACAAAGATATCCATACGTCATGTTATTAACATACAAAGACATCCATACCTCATGGTATTAACATACAAAGACATCCACTCCTCATGGTAATAACATACAAAGACATCCATACCTCATAGTATTAACATACAAAGACATCCATACCTCATAGTATTAACATACAAAGACATCCATACCTCGTGGTATTAACATACAAAGACATCCACACCTCCTGGTATTAATATACAAAGATATCCATACCTCATGGTATTAACATACAAAGACATCCACACCTCATGGTATCAACATACAAAGACATCCATACCTCATGGTATTAACATACAAAGATATCCACACCTCATGGTATTAACATACAAGGACATCCATACCTCATGGTATTAACATACAAATAAATCCACAGACATACATATATCTAATCAATCCAAAATTCAAAGTCACTAATTGCCAAAGACATCCACTTGCAATATAAAGTCACTAATTGCCATAGACATCCACTAATGATTTCATATAAATTCTCATACAAAGTTCCAAAGATATCTAATTCCAAAACCAAAGAAATATACTTGCAATACAATGTCTAGCAAACAGAAGAAAAATCAGAAACCATGTGAAAGAACTCTTGTCATATTGAAATGACATTTCATTCCAACATAAAAATTATTTGACAGCTAACGGCTGATCGGAGAAATTTACAGCCTAATTTATGACATAATTCAATTAGAAACCTGCTCGTAACTTTGTTAATGACACACGATAATATTGATTTTCAAGATGGAGTCCATGAAATTAAAAATTTACGCCCAAACAATAAACCATATCAATTCCAAGCTCAATTCCGCTATTCTGTCAGAAGTCTAAATATTGGTTTCACTTTTGCTTCTAAACTAGTTGACATTGAACATAAGATCAAGTCTTGTCAAATGATTTAATGATTTAAGTTGTGGCTTAAGAAATTGTGATAGAACTTAAATCTACCAGTACTCACATGCATAGTATTAATTGATTTAGAGAACCATGTACCTTTTTTTTCATTTTGAGAAGTGTTACAATGTAACATCAAATCAATCATTATTAAAGTGCAAAATGTCTCCCTTTAAGATTTAAAATCTGATAAACCAACTTCATTATTGAATTTTTATAACTTGATACAGATTTTTACACAAAATGGGAATTTTAACATCTTTACCACAAATTCCTAAACAAAATGAATATCAATATCAAAGTGAACCATTTATCAGCTCTTCAGAATACACGTCTGATTGTATTCAAAAAGTACACTGAGAAATCAGATGAACAATCTGCAAGATGAGTTATGTCCAATGAGCACAATATAATCCATCATCACTTTGATGAAGGCAAACATTATAGAATCTTCAAAATCCATCTTTTGTATACAAATACTTAAAGATGCTATTTGCATCATTCCAATTTCTGGCTTAAATAATTAAGATACTGAAAACATTTGTTTTTTATGGAATAACAGGAATAACATCAGACATAAATCAGAATGGTGCATGTAGAATGTCCTCAATAGACAGAAATACTCTTCTAAATACACTGTATTCAATCAAATTTATATGGAAAAAATTTCAAATTTTAACAAGGACAAAATAAACAGAATCACATTACAAAATCAAAAAAGTCACAAACCTCAAAAATTGGTAATAACTAATATATCATTTCAAGTTTATCTGAAACAAACTCTCAATATTTAAGCAATTAACTGATCCACTGAACTGAACTTAATCACAAAAGCTGACTTAACAGGCATAAAATACATGCACTACTAAATCATATTCCAATCCATGCAGCATGTTGTATCAATTACACACTTGTTATATTGTGAATAGGATTGAGTATATTGGCATAATTGCAATATTAAATCAATTATCCAGAGATTATGAATAGAATATGTGATAATGGCATGCAGCAATAATTTACAGATTCATATCTCATTAATCTCAGCACTATCACAAAAGCCCATTAATTCATAATATTATTTACATTGGAGAATTAAGAGTAGAACAGATTCTGTTTCAATTTCATAATTTATAGCTTTACAGATTAAATTATACTTTATTCAAGTTCATGTTGGAACATCTTCACAATGTCAAACTATCATGAACTGTGTCTAATACCTTGACTGCAATAGCCACCTTTCTAGTATTTTAGGAGTTTATCATTGCTTGGATTGTATGCTAGTGAATACAATTGATCATAGGTACCAATTGTTTAAGTCTTTCTGTTACGGGCTTCAATTGGATTTAAAGTTTACTTACGAAAACTTCTGAAATTTTCTCAGAAATAGACCACTCAAAATAGCTACAAATAACTATACATCAATCAAGTATAATCTTGAATTTCGTAAATTTTCAATTCATTAAGGACTATTTTTCTAATCGAATAACCTTGGACTTGAATTTGATTATCATCAAAGACTTTCAAAACCTACAACTTGAAAAAATATTTCCTAAAAAATTCCTGAAATCAGTGAAGTATTTTCCCACGCTAATTAGGACACATATGTGTAATAATTACCAATCAGGTACCATAGAGAGGCAGTCAGACTGTTAAAACTATACATCAACATTGTACTACATATGTTTAAATAATAAATACTCCACACAAGTCAGCTTTCATTATCAATTTAAACTGAGAATTTTAACTTTCAACAGAACTAACAACTGTTCATCATTGGAATTTTATAGGTTTCAGAATCATATGTTATGTAAATGAGGTCAGATCTAAAATTATTTAAAAGGATTTATTAATTTCAACAGATAACAATTGTTACTTACAAATTGAAGCATTAACATATTATTTAACTTGAAGACAAAGGGACAAGATCCAAAATCTAGAATTCTTCTTAAATGGCGATATTTCACTTAAAGCAGACAGTTTGCTCATATCTTCTAACTTTACATCATAGAAATACACATAATCTTACAATTTGTTCAGCAGTCTTGTATTGAAGCCAAAGCTTCTTGTCATATTTCTCCCTTTTTACTGGAGCTTTTGTTCAACGAAAACATTAATGGTTAAAGTTTGAATTGGTGTATGCATGCATTATATCATACAAGCTTCTGTACAGATAGATAAGCCTACACATGGTATTTTGAATAGCCATCCCTACAAGAGCTGGTCATCTTAATTGCACACATTAAATACATAATGAATTGGTCAAGAGTACTGACACTATCCCTGACTATTTGACTTATAAACATCAAAGGTATTCAATGTAAAAGGATTATCACCACATGTTTAAGACAGTCCAGCTATACTGATGTTGTACTATGGATAAAGAAGTCAATATCATAATCTATAACATAGCATGTTAATCTACCATTGATACATTTTCTACAGATCTTAGTTCAGAAATCTTTAAGAAGCTTGAGAAGTGACTGTCCAACTCTCATCAGCAGACGATACATTGGAAATATACCATTTGATGTAACATTTTAAAAGTTTTCGTAAAAAAAAACTTTTATATCTAACAAATTACTTGATTGACAAAAAACAAAACTCTCAATCAAATCATTACTCAATGACAACTAAACAAAAATAGTAGTCCACAATATTTGACTAATCCAGATATAACTATATTCTTGGAAGTACGTCTTCTTTAACAATCTTGTAGTTAGTCCACTATTTCAAACAGAATTTCATGAGAATACAACTACAAAAGCACAAAATTATGGAAATCCAAAAAAAATCACAAAATTCTAGAAAAGTTCCATAAAAAATAATCCAACAAATAATATAAGGTAAATAAACATTCTCAAGTGCTAAAGTTTAAAGATTTTTCTTCAAAAGGATACAAAATAAAGATGCAGTGTTATCAAATAGTCCACGATTTAATAATCCAAACAAATCGTAAAAATATATCCTAATATCAATAAAAAGTTCTGGTCCAATATTTGATAGCTTTTTATTTCAATAGGATACAAAACAATCATCCAGGTTTATAAAATAGTCCTCTATCTAATATTATATTCCAAATAACTGGTAAAAATTATTCTTAAATCAAGAAAAAGTTCCAGTCTAACTGACAGAGAGTAAAAACTATAAAAACTTCACTATCATTCATCACAGTACTTCAAACTCCACACGCCAATAATTGTCTCAACCAATCAGATTACACCTAGTAGCAGAAGTAACCAATGAGAATACAGCTAGTAATTAATCTCAGGTAGTCCACTTCTACACATCTGATAAATTGCTTTCACATTGTCAGAAACAGACATGAAATACCTGCAGCCATTCTGGGAATTCAAATAGCCATTTTCATTTGTAGAAAAATGATGTCTGACTACAGATTTAACATACTGTGTTTGACAGAGAACAAACCTTTGTTTTGTAGATTGGATTGACAAAAATCAAATGACATAAGATAGACTACCCGCGGAAAAAAAAACCCCAAAAAACTTTACTATTTATTTAATAGGTTCCAAAACTAACAATTGATTAAAACATAACTGTTTATTGGGGTTACTGCAGCCCTTTTAGAACTCCTGTCTTCAATGCTTTTTTTTCTATGTCTTAACATGAAATACACATTTCAGTTTCTTAATAATCTTACTGGATCACAAAAACATAGAATTTTAGTATCAGTAATACAAAGAATTCAGTTGTTGTTTTTGTTGATTACAAGGTTAGTCCGGTGTTGTAGGAAAAACCAGGACAAGGCCAGTGTTTTTGTGAGACATGATCAGATCTTAATTTGGTGTAACTGGACTGACATAAGGTATATAATTTAGTAAGTAACATATGTAATAAATGAGGTAAAGAGTAAAGAAACAATCAGTTTTGCTGTTATCATGAAAACCTAACACCCTTGGCTCACATCTGTTTTCATCATTTGACGTCCATATTTCATAATTGAAATTTTATTTCCTCCAGTTATAAAACAACAAATTATTCTTCTAACTCAACTTTCAATTTCATTTTTACATCTTTGGGTGTGATATTTTTATCCCATTAACTTTTCAATTTTTCATTTATCATGGTTTTTTTTAAAAATAATTTTGGTCATGACTCACCAGATCTATCATTACATTGTAAAGTGTGTCATTGACACTATTAGAATCGATTTGCACCATTCAAATTTTCAATCAGACATGTGTCGTTCCTGCAGTTAGGCTAAGCTATTGCAAACCTTGTAACAACCCCTTTTGGACATGTACCTTTGGCAAAGGTAAAGACAATTCAAATCTCTAAATGCCAGAATTTCTGAATCAATTTCTAGACCTATACCTTTGCAATAACCCTTTGAGCCACCATGGCTCCACCATGGTGAAACTCTTTTAGAAGTGTTCATCCCGCTGGAATTTCTGGCTCTGTTATCAGAAAACATGAAGGAGAAATGTTGTGTACCTCAGACATGCAGCTAGGTTTTAATCTAGTCCCAGAAGGGGGTGAAAACACAGATAAAAGCCATTTGACTTTATAAACAAATTATAATGTTCATGTCTATTGCATGGTGGACTTTTAAAACAGTCTGGCACTATCAACACGAATGCTGGTTTAAGAGATTTTTCTGATATGAATACAGCTTCCAGAAGTGTTGCTTAATTCAAAATTTCCAGTCCAACTTGAGATCCAGACTGTCCAGCTGAGTGGATCAATTAATTTTAATCTTAGCCATTTTTATGGAAAATGAAAATCATTGCTTTCTATTGAGCCTAGAGAGATAAAAAACAAAGATTTGTAACTTAATCTTAAGCAAACATATCTGAGTGAGACTTCCAATTTTTCGAACAACGACAATTTCATTTTATTTAACAATTTAAAGGAAGTTTTTTTTAAATATATTTGGTCAAAATTCAAAATTTATTGAAATTTGTATTATCTTTCATCTATTCTGTTTGGCTTATCAATTATCAAAACTCTGATCACAACACACGAATTATGACTCATGAATATTTATGAGTTTACACTGTTTTGATAATACCAAGATTAAAAGTTAATGTCAGAAATTATCAGATTTATAAGATTACACAGGTAAGAGCTATCATGAAAAATAACATGTGCAGATCTTAAACACAATTTATCATGCTTGCCAAAAGACAGACATGTGAACCATACAAAAAACTAAACACTTTTTTTTTTCAAGTATTCTCTGCAGAAAAGAAAGAAATATCCACTGATAAAGAATTACTCAATATTTGTAAAATAAATACAAGATAAATATAAGTACAAAATTTTATACAGTTCCAGTAGTTAACGAAATTGCATGGTTTTCACTACTCCCATGCAGCCTTCAGAAAAACAGATTGCGACACACACCAACCTTCTTTTTGAAGTAGTAGGGTATCGAATCCTAACTTACCATGATATCACTTCAGATTTCAGATCAACTACCACTTGGCATCTCATACCTCTTGGCAAACAGAACAGTAAGTTTGTTTATAAAGTTAAAATTGATAGAAAGATCACCCAGTGCCTGTATTTAACTGTTATTTATAGAATTTCACAGTCAATTAATTAATTTACAACTAACACTTGTAGCTGTTCATAATCATTACAGATTATATTGTTTTTATTTACAAACAGTTGCCAAATCAATTCAACCTTCTCATATTCAACAGTTTACAAGTTGAGAGAGTTATAGGATATTATAGGATTTTGCTGCTCTACACCACCATTTACTAATGAAGATGGGCAAAAGCACACAGGTGCCAAATTATTTCAAAAATTCAACAACATGAAACTAAGAGGGATAAAGTACATAAAGTGATTTGTTAATTCGATTGATCGTTACCTCATGGACTAATGAAGACAAACAACCCTACAATTGTCAAATCATTTCCATGTTTTAGCATTCAACAAGTTAAGGCTAGGAGAGGAGACAACCTGCTGCTCAACACCTTCATGGGGAAAAGTCACAAAACACCATTTAACACATTCTGTAATAACTAATAGAGCTCTCCTTCCAAAGAACTTAACCCCTAGGAGCTTTATTAAACTTATTGTATCTTACAGGTCTATTTTAAAAATATAAACAAGTTTTATACCATAAACCAATGACTTCTGTTGAATAGAAACTTGTTATAACTCCCAACTTGCCAACACTTCTATTATTTTTCAGACCCTTTACAGATCAAATAAAAATTTAAGAATTCATAAATATCTAACTTTTAAGATGAAAATTGTATATTTTTGTAGTTTCTAAATTTTGTGTGTAGGAGTCCAGACGCCTTCCATCTTATTTTAGATATCTTAAGACACCTGCCTGCCATGTTTACACGTTTAAAAATATCCTTATCATTTTTATTAGTGTTCGTAATTTTCACTGCGGAGATATCGACTGCCAAAATAAAGTCTGCAACGCGGTGAAAACCTCCATCTTCGAAAAAGGATGAAATGAATTAGTGTTGCATGTCATACTTTGAACCTTCTTCATACATCACAAGAATTAGAGATTGAGGTACATCTGTACCTTTCAGGACTACTCTACACCCATATTTACACCCAACTACAGCTGTATCTATATCTGTACCACATTTCATTAGCATCACAATTCCCTTCAATGACAGAATCAGCATCAGAATGACAACTGTTTGAATATCATTAGTGGTATTAGAAGGGAAAGACAAGAAAACCAGACAAGATCAGGCTAATGCATTGAAAATTCTGAAGAAACCTGTGTGAGAAATGCAAGGATCAAACTTAATGGAATTACCAATAATTACTGTGGTTTAATAAACACACCATATTTTAATGGCAGAGATAAAGACAGCTGGTCAGCTGTTACTGGTTAATGGTAATTTCTAGTTTAAGGTTTATGACTTCTGGCACACTTTCTTTATTAACTTTTCACTTCTGACATTTATATATTGAATGGATAAATGATTGAATGAATGAAGAAGTTCCCAATAAAGGAATGAATGAATGAGGCCAAATTAGAGCGAGTGAATGTTTCTAGTAATGTTTGTTGCAACGATGATTTTTTAGGTGTTATCAATGTTCATAGCACCATTTGTTTTGTTGCACTTCTTTTTTTTAATTTTTAATGAAATAAAATGGATTTTTAAGTCTTTCTTTTTCTATTTGGGCTACTAAGGACAGGCAACAACATGGAGTGTGTAATGAGGAAAGTTTTGCCAGCACAGCAGAATTAGACTACGTTCATTTTGATTTCCAACTATTGAGGTTTTATAACATGCACAGCCTGTAGCACTGAGGGCAATGATATATTGTCTCAACAAGAAGTTTTTTACATGTTGGTACTTCTGGCCTGCATCATTGGGAGAAAAATCTGAAGGTATCATCTCAACATATTCAGGATACAACACTGAACCTTCAAGTTAGCTAGCAAGCATCTTACTCATTGAGGTTCCCTTTTTAGAAAGTCAAGTCTTGTTTATTCCCCTTGTAAAATCTCGGCCAAAGCTACCACTATGTTGGTATGAGGTAGATAAATAGTGGGTGTGGATGATTTATTTTGTCTAACAAGGTGGGCCAGATGTATGATGTAAGATACAATAATCAACCATAATAAACTAAGAGGTTAAAATAGTAAATATTATCTCATTATTCCATTACTTCTTCAAATATATTACATTTCTATTTTTATTATGTAATCTTACAGACACTCAGATCTGGAGTAAAATTCAACAAGTTTAATTATTCACACAATGACCAAATGTTTTCTATTTACCAATGTCAAATGCAGTTCTTCAATTTTGGAGGTTTAAATCAAGTATTCAAACACTAATTGGACAATTAGAGACCGAAAAAAAGTTTGCAATGGTAGAAACTTTGTATAGAAATGGAAATTAACATGAATTTGCTCACTACTTTTCAATTTTTCAATGTCAATTGAGATCTATTTGAATGCAAAATATTGGGAAACTGAGCTTCTCGTTAATGACAAGGGAACCTCTGTTGGGCTTTATTACTACAAATCTAGAGAGAAAAGACATCTTCCACTAATTTCTTCTAAAAATAGGTCAACAGTCAATAGATTTTAAGAAAATAGAACAAGTCTGGCAGAGGATAAAGGTCTTGAATCTGTTTTGTGTCTTGATAAACATATCAAAAATATGGCAGCCATCTTGGCAGCATCTGGTAGCTGACCATTTAAACCTCTTCTGACATGAACTTCAGCCTGTGGTCACTCTTTACCTATAAGGATACCAGGATTTAACCTTTACACTGCCAGATGTGACCAGAAGTGGTCTTCAACACAGTCAGAAGTAGGCTTCTAGAATTTTCAAGGGTATTTTTTCTCTTCACTTCAATATAGTCAAAGGCATTTGATGAGGTGGGAAATCGCAAGAACTCTTAATGGAATGAGCCACTGCAAGACCTTTTAATGAAATGACCACAAGTAAGAAATTGAAAGGAACACCAGATAAAGTCCAAAATTTGCACGATACTTTATTTAGTTTAGACATTTACTGAAAAAATCATCAAAAATATTTGCAACTCTGTCTGATTGTCTGTCAAAATATTGTTTTTCTTTACCATTTCCTTTTCACAATTCTAAGTCAAAAGCTGTGCTGATGCAAATTTAGCACCAGGTCAAAAACAGTTATGACTGAATCAATCTTAATCTAATGCTTCATGATATACATTACCCTATCTCAAGTCAAGTCAAGTGACCATGTATATTGATGTTAATGACATGCTTTCTTGATATAATTATCTCCCTTTGATCTCCTATCATCATAATTCTTCTATCTCTTACTGCCAACATACCTTTATTAACCCATATTAACTACACATTGCTTTCATGCCTTACCTCTTTTGATATTGATAACAGTCTAGATAGTGGCAAAACAATATTACTATACAAAAACAGGTTGGTAGTTCAGGTCATTCACAAAAAACTTGAACAATTTAATTATTACTCATTAAATTTTTGATGAAATTATAAAAACCACATTTAAACTTGAAGTAAATAAATATTCTACAATTATTCATCCATCTATAACTTACGTCAACAATATACCATTGTTAGTATAGAATCAAACCTGTGCTTGGGGCTCACAAAAATGATCAAAACACCCTGATCAATAATCAATATTAGATCAATTTTTAGGTTTGAAACTGGCTGACATATGTCTGTTTCAACTCTGATTTAAATGTACCACAATACTTTGATAAAGATAAGAGTGAATGGATTTTTAGGTGCATTAAACTCATCTGATAAACCTACAGGCTGTATGCTAATAAATCTACTGAAACTGACTTTGTGAATGGAGTTGGGTCATACGGACCACAATTTGCAGATAAATATACTCTTTTGCCAATCTTTTTAAAACTCTGTCATGCCTCTTTCTTTGATATTGATAAAAGCAACATGGATATTGATAAGAGTAGCCCAGTTCTTTAGGTGCGTTGAACACATCTGATGGCACTGTGTTTTTTAAGGCGTTCTCCAGTACCTGTTTTATGCCAAGATTATAAAATCTTTGATTTTACTGGTACATATTTATATTTTTTTTGTATAAACAATATTTATTAACATAATAGTATTGGGGAACAGGCTTTACAACAATTTACAACAACTACAGTGGTGGGTTTTGCATACCAG
This sequence comes from Lottia gigantea, assembly GCF_000327385.1. Lineage (NCBI taxonomy): Eukaryota > Metazoa > Mollusca > Gastropoda > Lottiidae > Lottia > Lottia gigantea. Next base: position 6,579,627 of record NW_008708400.1, read on the forward strand.
TGTAACCTGGTTATTCCAAATATTCCTCCAGATATAAACACCTACATGGCCATATTGCATGGTCAGATTGAACTGGTGTCCACTTCTAGAGAAGTTTGGGAACTATTGGGTACATTTCATTCTTTTTCTTTCACATAAAAGCACAGCCTATAGGTTTACTCCCATAACCATTTCAGAAGTTTTACTTCTTTGGCTGAATCGAGCAATTTCAAAGTCAATTGGAAGTCACAAAAATTTCATTTCATAAACTGTATTTCACAATATTGAAACCGTTGAAATAATTTCTAAATTTTAACAAATTTCATAAAAGAAAAACCCCTCTAGGTGTTAAAAACCATCATCTTTGAAGTTTTCATTTTAACATGTTTACATGTTTCAATAACTTTTTTCTGAAATTCTTAAATAAACTCTCAGAATATCTTGAGCTTTGATTAAAAGAAATGAATTTCTCTTCCGTTTTCTGAGAGTTTGGAATCAAAGACCTGCAGGCAATAAGAATTTTGTTTACATAAAGTCAAGGAGAATGGTGTAAAGAAAACAGTTTTTATTAAGATAACTGCTACTATTCTGTACAGATGTCAAAAATAAACGTTCGAAAATTTTTTGGCATTTCTTACAAAAATTTCCCCCTGAATAGAATGTCAAGTGGTGAGTGTAAAGCAATAAAACTTCCAATCTATTGCAAGCATTGAATCTTCTTACAAATAAGAAATGTATCATACAAACATTTAAACCACAATCTGAAGAGATGTGATTATTATTAAATAATGGGTTCAAAATTGTCAGAATCTTACATAAAGCAGAATTACTAATAAGATGGGTTTTTGCTTTCTAAATACATAATACTTCATTTCAAATGTCAATACAAATCAATAAGACTAAATTTAATATATGACCAACATGATTCAAGCATGTGTTTTATGTTTCACACAAAACCAGATAGAGGAAATAAAACACTGCCAAAACTAACACCAATATTGTTGTGATCTTTTCGCTAGGTTCCATTATTAATAGGATGGTTGTATCAGACAGGATATACCTGGTTCTCATCTCCCTTACTGATTACTATCTGCATAATGTTGTTATTTGCTGGTTCTTCACGTTAACTCAACCTTAGATGACTTCAGTATTGGAAGTTGGAATATAGAGATAGCTTTACAGCAACCTCATGTTCTGAAGTTCATTACTCTTATGAGGAATAGCAATGCCATAAAATAAAAACATTTTAAAGGAAATATTTTTTTTAAATTTTGAACTGTGCAAGATCATACATGCCAATAAGCAATTTCACAGAGCAATATTCTACTGATCAAGTTTTTTTATGGTTTATTTCAACACATATGTATTCTATCTCACTTGACTTGACATTGCCCAAAGGCTCACACTGCACACTTTTCCTTCATTGACCAACACTTTCTGTTGTACAAGGCATGATAAAAACAAAAAATATATATCTGTTTTGGGAAGAAATCTTACATATAATCCCAAAATTCAATTCAAATTCAACTAAAAGAAGTTGGGATTCAAACCACATAAATAACTTTTTATCTGACCTTAGATTATGAAACACCTGAAACACCAAATTAACTTCTTTATTGAATTTTTGGCAAAGATACTCTCAACCCTTGGTGATCAATTTAACTGCTTTTTTTGGCAATATGTTGAAGTTTTACAAGTAATATATCTCCATTCATCATGATATTTTTAACACACACAGAAAATATCTTGATTGTTCTTCCTACAGGTGGTCAAAATACACATTCTATTTTTGAAGTCTAGATAATATAACTACCAGTAATCTTACTATAGACAAGTTATTACTTGCATTCTACGAATTCAATGTTTGATACCTTGAATTCAATGTATGATACCTTAAATATCTCATGAGCAAAACTTTACTAGGTTTAAAACCAGAAAACTACAAATCCAACTTTTAAGATATAGGTATCAAAATGCATATTGGAAACCAGACTTATTTTTGCCTCTAAAAACCAGTTGGCCTTGATAAAAAACCTGTAATCAAAACTGTGTAGCTGATAACAACCTGTTATCTATAGATTTATATTCCCAGAACAAGTTGATTCCTTCTCATATTTCAATTCACCAACATTTACAGCTAAAGCTTTAGAGTCTTATCTTGAACAAGTTTCTCTTTTCAACTTGGCATTGCATCAATATTAATGTATATTGTACTATCTTGATCAATACCCTCTTTCTCCTCACAGACCACCAAAAAGAAAAGCAACAATCAGTATTCTGTTAGATCCCACTACAACATGAAAATTGTCAGAATTTATGGCAAGCGCTTGTAAGAGTCAAAGCCATTTTGACTATGTTTTTTTGGGGGCCATTTAGACTTCTGGGTCTATTCCGACTTGTAACCATAACGGTTTAGTGCCAAATTAACTATAACCCATGTAAAAGACATTTTAAAATTATTGATGGCTTCTTTATTAATAAAAGGGAGAGCACTGCAATGAAATTTGTTTCTAGAACTTTCAAAGAGAAATATAAGCATGTATGTCAGCTATTGATTGGGAATCTAGTCTATGATATCAGTGGACAGGACTAATCTCTGAAATTGATTGTGACTCCAAATCCATTTCTGTGGAAACAACTAAGGGGAACCTTTGAATGATATCATTGAACTAAATATTCAATTGTTAATCGATTGAATCAAATCAAACATTTTTGATTAATATACAAAAAAACCTTCTTGAAATTGAAAGAATAAGATTGAATATATCATAAGTTTTGATACTCAAAATTCCTACCTTTGCCTTCATCTGTTGAGTTTGAGCATCACTTGGAATAGGCATTTTTCCTCAGAAAAAAAGTATTTTCTCCTTTATATCTCTAAGATGTTTTATAAGGGACAATAGAATCACAATTATTTGTAATTCTCAATTCATCAAAATCCTAATATAACAAAAGATGTGCACAACTGACATAAGTTTGAGTCACAGTTAAAAATAAATGTTTCCAGTAAATTCAGCTAACACAATATGGTAAGTAGTGTCCTCTCTTATATTGCTTCCTTATAAACAAATTTCTGGTGAAGTAGACAATCAAATTTCGTCCTTGAATTTTTTTTAATTTAAATTGTGTCGCTACTATTCTAAGTTTTAAAATCTCAGCCATATGTTACAAAAGTTTGGTAAATTATTCACAGTTGTATGATTTACACCATTGTCTTTATTTCCATCAAAGATAAACTATAGTTCTACAGATTCTTGATGTTATTATATATAATAGAATATCAAACCAAATTCTGAAATCCGATGTCAATGAAGAAAATCTTAACTTAAGTTTTATGATCAGGGAAAAGTTTAGATCACTGAAAGGAAACCATTTCAAAATCAAACAACAGGTTCATATACTATGTGTGACAGTTCATTTAAAATCCAACCTGACTGAATGACAAACCAACAACAACGAATTGAAATAACCGTCAATAGAGGGGAAATACTTGAAATATTAGTCAATTTAATCCTTACAACAACCCACAATGAGTGAGAATAGCTTATTAATGATCATTTAATTAACAATGAACACAACTTAGCCATTTGTTAACAGACTAATCCTTACCCCCAGGGACAACAATAGGTGTGAGTGAACTGATATGATCTGTGGGGGCTACTGGTCATCATCAGGCCATTTAGTCCTCTAATGCCCTAATCAAGGACACAAAGGAGATTGATTTTTAGAGAACATAAGAAACTGTAGGTGTTAATGGGATCTATACTCACTTTTAAATATTATGTAACAATCAATCATGTTAGTACAATACACCTTCACCATCTGAATTTTAAGTGAGAAAGGGGAAAGATGGCCATAATTGGGAAAGGGGTTCTTATGGAATCAAATTCTGGATATAGCAATTTATTGGAATCTAAAGAAGGGACATGGCTTAGGCAGATTGATTTTGGAAAGTAAAATGACTGTACAATGTGTATCATCTGAAAACTGATTTCTTTCCAAGTTTTGTTTGTGTTAGTGATAAAGGCAAAACATATCTCCTTATTCAGAGAAGATTGATATCTGTTTACCACTATAAACTGCCTTCTTACTAAATTATCATACTAGAGTAGAAACTCACTGACTTGGGTTACCTTTCCTTACCACATTGTTTCTAAAACTGGACATTGAGTTCTTTTGATCTACTAATCTAGATTAGCTATAATCTACTGGATTAGTGACACTCTATTGTATTGTTCAGTGGGTCAAATTGGGGTTGGATTATTGACACACTTAAGTCTAACTTTAATCAAGTTTAGGTAAAGTACGAGCGCTGCATATGGCCCTTAATATATTTCCAAAGCTTTGTCTATGTGACTTTATGTTTCAATAATGTAATGGAGTTATATGTCCAATATTTCTTAGTTTATTAGTTGACAACATTTGCCTTGTCTTTTTCTAGTATCCTTAAGTTTCAGTAGAATTCTTTGGAAAAAAGCATTCAGAAAGTATATAAATTTGAATCAAATGGATAAAATTTTAGTAGTCTTGAGATAACCAGAGACATAACTGAATACTGTTCAACTCATCATAGTTGTATTCATTCAACAAAATCTAACATATTTTTTAGTCCTACATATTATAAAATATAAGCCACATACCAATTTATAAAGAAATACTATGAAACATAAGCTCAATAATAATTTCTCTACTTGAGATATTTTGTAAAGAAATAGGTTTACCTTAATTAATACTTATAATTAATATAGTTTTGGTCTGAATCATTTCAATACATTCTGTTTATTCAGTCATATTATTCTTTATTCATGTTTTAAGATGCATGGCTTCATATTCATAATATACTTTTATCAAATTTTATATCAGTTTATGTCTCAAATGAATACTTTTTGGGTTTTAATTAAACAATATTTTCCAGTCTTCTCTGTGCTGCTGAACTTCAAGATATGTAGTGTGTTTAAATGGAAACACTTTAGATGATTGTATAACATTAATACAGCCATGCCTACTAGGCCCAAAAATATCAGGTAAAAATAAAGGTTCAATAAGAATGTGCAAGCCTTGTCAAAACTTTGTTTAACGCACAGCTCTTGCAATCTTTAGGATTTTCAGATTTACTTCCCCTTAGTTCCATATACGTTGAAATCTGATTCCAATAAGGTTTTAGTCTAGTTGGCTGTATGCCAGTCATCTTGACTGAAACACAATGTTCAGTTTAGCTTACATTTCTTATGAGTTTGATAAAAAGATTTTACACTTTTCACAAGTTGACATATACAATGTTAATGTATTTTTTAATATTTAGTTTGACACTAGACTTTGATAGGTTACACATCAGTATATTAAATTCCTGAGATCAAATCAATTTCTTGATACTAGTTTTTATAGACTATGTTTCCTCAATCAAACTGACTAAAAATTCATATTTTCTACAGTAAAAAACATAGATCATTTCTGCCAACCTCCATATAAATCACGAAATCAAAGTATTTCTTGAAACCACTGAAGTGTCTTCTTAGTTTGTATTGAATAAACTTGCCAAAAATTCATATTTTCCAAAGAATTACACTCTTGGCCAGTGCTTTCATTGGGACTCTTCTCAATACACCCTAACATTCAAACACCTTTTTAGCCAACCACCATGTAATAATGGGATCAGATACACTTCTTGAAACTATTAAAGTATCTAAATTTGTACCAAATAAACTGAGCACAAGTTTTTAATAGCATTACAAACTGAAAATACAATAGGATAAACTAATTTTGTTAAACTAGTGAAGTATCTTCTACATATGTACCAAATAAACTTGCCAAAAATTCACAATTTCAGTAGAATTTCACACTGAAAATCTAGGTGAAGATTTATATTACCTAACAACAAAACATTCTCAAGTGACCCTTGAAATCCTATTTCATATTCTTTTAATAATATGTTTTTTTTCTAGATAGCTTGGATCAAAATCAAATAAGTTTATTATTATAAATCTAGTAGTCAAGTGGTACAGTTAGTACAAGTGTTAATATTACTTATATCCAGGTCAAATCTAAAATAAATCTATATCTTACAGAGATGGAGACTATGCAATTTAGGTGAGTGCTGCCTGTACAATGTGCCTTCCTGAGTCAGTTTAGTATCAACTTTCAACCACTTTCATCCATACCCAAATAGTTTGGATATAGGATGAACATTCAACACAAATTACAGGTCCCACTGTATCTGTGTCCGCTATTACAAGGATCAGATGAACAATTCACTCTACTACCGTATACAAATTATGATGGCTAAATAACAAGATGTTTGTGATTGCTACATTAATGTGATTTTTAATCAATCTGTATGTTCTACTATTATAATCTATAGTAGGCCTATAGTAGTACAGTATACTAGTCAGACTACCTAGTTTACTGACCTATATTATATATAGTAATTAGTAAACAAAGTATTAACTTGTTCTTAACATTCAGTCTGGTCAATGTGGACAAGCTGACACCAGGCTGTCTCAATACTTAACACCTTTCATCAACAACTCTGATGACAATTTTCTTCATTACAAAGTTGAAGACTCATGTCATACAGCTTAGATCTACCAATTCAACAGAACAAACTAACAACTAGCAGCCAACAACTCCCTCACAGGGTTCAATTCCCACTGAAAATTTTGACAAGCAATTTATCACACCAAATATAACTTTTCGCTAATAAAATGATTTGCACATTTTGAAATTCTTGTAGCAATTTAGAATGTTCAAGTAGTAAACCTTTGATACGCAGATCATTGCGATAAATTTTAATTTCTAATGAACAAAAAGGGGTCATTTTGAATCGCAGACTGATGTGATACCCCTTAAATTGAACCAAACTACCTTGACTATATTACAAATATTATCATTTCTCTGTCATGAAAATTTTCAGGAATCCAACATCCATATGTTTTGATCATTACTCAAATTATTGCCAGTAAACAGTAAGTGCATTGAGACAGGAAATGACCATAAGTTTGTTTGTTTTGATCTACCTACAGGAAATGCCAAGAGTCAACATCAAACACACAATAAAGATAGTGAACATAATATTATTGTTTTGTACTACTTTCTGGACACAGATATCTGGTAGAGCAAGAAATATGATAGATAACAAATATCTTAGAACCTTCTCCCCAGAAAACATAAAACCTTTATGGTTCTAGAAATAATAGCCAGGTAATAATTAACTGTGAGCCAACATTTGAGAGTACTTCCACTTCTTTGGTACAACAAAAATGTCTTCATTGGTCCAATCCGTAGAATTTTTACTTCTTAACAAATAAACTATGATATAAGTGGCTTCTGTCGCTAACTGGTTAAGTATGCTCTTCATTAGTGAGAGGGGGGTGTGAGATCTTAAATATTGCATCAACCATTGCATCCTATCCAGGGTTCTCAGTAGAAGCCAGCAACCAGCGAATTCTGCCACCTGTAAAGAGGAAAGTAGACGTCTGTCTTGACACAGAAGTTTGTTTTTAGTGCAGATCCACAGCACTCAAGGCCAAAGTGTAGCCGCCTGTTGTGAATTCTGAGCTGTCTGACAGCAAATCCACTGAGAACCTTGCATATCAATCAAAGCAATCCTACATAACAATTGCTGTGCAAACCAGATGTACTTTTAGTAAGATTGAACCATTCCTTTCCACTAAAAAAAAAATTCTATATGCACAAGGTTAAATAGAAATGTTATGAGAGCTTTTAAAAGCATAAAAATGATGTAAAATTTCCTGTACTACACAGGAAAGAGTGTTGCAAAGTAAACAACACTGTAAAGAAAAACTATAAATAGAGCAGTACACCTTTTATCTATCTTGTATCTTCTACCACATGTTTTCAATATTTCATCTTTACTCAATATCAACTAATTATATAATTGGCAAACTTCACAAACTAGACTCTTATTGCTTTTATCTTACAGAAACTGAACAAGTTATACTTTCCAAGCTTAGACTAATTGACTTCACCCCATGGCCTATGACAAATAACAGCATGCTGGTTCCTTTTTCAAGTGCATAAGGAGGAAATATGTGCTTGAAGTAGGTGTGTACGGTAGATCATGGTAACAATAGAATAGGCATACAAATACAAATGTAAGGCATGCTCACACTTTTTCAAAACACCATTCAATTCTCCACTTTGATTATAAATGGTAACTCTGTCATAGCTGAGTTAGTGACATTAGGTAAAACCAGGTTGATATTACCTTTGGAGCGAAAAAAGATATCTAAAGCTACAAAAGATGTAAGGGCATTGGCCAGACATACTTGTTAAACAAACAGTACAGTAAAAATGAGCTGTAGTCTATATGTAATATTAGATAACAATACCTACATTGTTCCATAATGTTTACATATATTATTTATACAACTATCTATTGTTACTAGTAAATCAATTCATACCACTGGTATTCTAGGGGAAAAATTAAATTACAGAAATAGTTCAACTTGAATGAATAGAGCAAAATATTTCAAAGAGGAAAATGTGATTATTGAATAGTTATACTTAAATGAATAGAGCAAAAAAAAAAAAAAAGTATACGAATTAGGTATTAGGAGGTGACAGACAATTCCCAGGTCAAATCTAGAAAGCACTGACATTGGCATCAGAATTTTTCTGAGCAATATTAGAAGAGATATTGATTTAGTCCTTATCGAATGTCAAACTAAAAATCCTGCTATCCAGTTCCCAATTTATTCTTCCTATTTTAAGGTAAATATCGGTGTTGAATAAAAACAATTGAAATCTTTCCTCTTTCAAGTTCCTTCAACTTTTTCTATAAACATCCTGACAATCATACTTGTCGTCTCCATGTCAAAATATCATAGTCAATAAATAATATCAGACTTACATGACATTTAGATATGTCTGTTTGTGATATTAACAATAAAAAATAATTACCAGTACTGTCAAAACTCTTAAAATAGATATTTTTACCAGAAATAAAGAACTAGCTTACCTTCTTCTAAAGATTTGGCAAAATATACAAGAAAATTTCACCTTAAAATCTTGAAGAATTAATTGAAAACTAGTAACAGTTGTAAATACAATCAGCAATCATTTCAAACAGGAAGTTACTATTTCCACAATTTATTTTATTTACGTTTAACCAATGCTGGTTTTAATCACAAGTCAGATCTTTTAAAACTTTTAACTTTGAAGATAAAACAGATTACAAGAGATTACGAAGAGGAATCCAGACTGGAAAATGTTTAAAAGACTTGATAAAAGTAGGTATAAGAGGCTTGATGTAAAAAGTAAGAGATATTACAAGCTATAAAGTAGTACAGAATACTTTGTACTTTTGCAGGACATAGAACCAAGATCATTCTTGGCCTACTTAACAATTTAGCAACAGGACATCTTGAAGGTCTATTCAGACACAACTGCCAATTCATTTACAACAGATATTAATTACAAGAATGGTAATATAATAAGATATCAAGTAAGATACCACATTAAAATAGGGCATGTTTTGGATAAAGGTAATTGGGAGTCCTTATCTAAGTTTCTACTTAAAATAAAATATTAGTGGATAGTCAATGAGGGCTTACAACACTTAGACTAATAAGTACTTTGAAAAAACCAAGATTAACCGAAATATAGAACTTGTAGACCTAGTATTAAGATACATCTGGCTTACTATAAGATATGTCAGAACAAATTACTTATATTCTAGCTAACTTTGGGCAAAGACAGATTTTCTCAAACACAGGTATAAAGTATAAATCTGTAAAACAAGATGTTTTTCAACGCCTACCTTCATTTTTCACAATATAAATATGACTGGATATAACTATACAACATGTAAAATGTGTCTACCATCTGTCAGTTAGGTAAAGGTAACTGTATTCAACTAGGTCAAGACAGGTAAAAATATCAACATTCAAATCTTACTGGTCTATTTTGATTGATTAACCTCAAGGCGCACAGTTCATCATTATTTCAAATCGAATGAAGATATCATTGGCTAGAATATTCAAATAATCCATTTGCATTGATGATATTATTTTGAACACGTGCAAAGATTTGTGTATAAATGTATTTATGCATAATACAAATTCAAAAGAATTTTACATTCTAATGAACATTTAAGCTTAAAGAAGCACCTACAATATCCATTCGACCAATTATACCTTAGTTTCAGAAACAGTAACTTTTTAAGCTTACATAATCAGTAATAGTGTTCACAGATCATCGTCGAAATTCGAACCTTCAAATTCATGTGTATCCATAATTATTCACGTTTGAAAGTTAAAAATTGAATTTTAGTGAGACTATGCCATATATAGAAAACACATATATAGAAATAGACAGTGAAATTTCTAGTTTGAGGTAGGCTATAGTGGAAGGGATTATGCGATTTTCATGCATTTTAGTACTTCTGAAGACTATTAAAGCACAAAAGACCCAAAATATTGCCCGAAAATGCTGACTGTTCCCTTTTAACCTTGTAATCAGGACTTATATATTGATTTAACTATGTTTAGAAATGTTAAAACTACATAACAAAGATTTACATTGAATGAACACTTCGTAAAATTTTCCATAATGTATAATTAAATGCAATCATTAACATGCAACACCTGCACATTTTATACAACATTTGAAACAGGATTGTGAATAAGTTCTTTTTTATGTTGATCAAAACACAAAGGCAATATGGCTGTAGTGTAAAATATCTTGTTTAAATTATTCAACATGACTGTAGGTATATCATTAAGTTTGATAGAAACTTTTAAGACATGTTTAAATAAGATTTTATATTTTAATTTTTAATAATAGAATTAATTTTATTATTCAGAACACAAATAAGCCTAGGGTGGGTTTGTACTTGTTATGTTACCTTCTTTCAAATACAAATTATCTATGTATGAAGTACAGTACCTATAGTTCTAGGAAACTAGGGAGATTAGAAAAAGGCATAAAACTGTTATTATTAAACTAAAATAAAATTGAAGGGAGCTGATCCATATTTCATTTTCGTGTAGTGTAATGAACAACTTTTTTTTTAATGGGACTTGATAATTTGTAGGCCTATCAGTCAATGAATGAAAAAATGTGTTAATAACATCTAGCTAGTGTATCAGTGACAATATTTTGTAAATAAGGAAGTTAAAAGAGGTGAAATAATCTGACCATTTAAAGATAGTGACAGCTGATGATAAGATTTTAAAATTGATAGGGATTGATGGACAACAGTAGTCTCATTACCCCCTTTCCCTCCACACACACACAAACTTTTTCAATCATGCAATATCTTATCCTATGACACAAGAGAACCTTCTCCTGAGAAATGGTGTCAAGGCCACTATTAAAACTATAAACAGAAGTTTCAATCTGTCATACATATTGATTCAAGAACATGAATCACTTGAAATCTGAGATCATAAAAGCACAACAGGTGGAAGCCAATTGATTCTAAAAGATCAGGGCATTCTGTTCAAAATATTCACCAGTGAGTCTGTCCTCATGTTAACTAAAAGTAACTCTGTCAAAAGCATCAACTACGTTTTTAAAGTCCCATCCCTGATGAAAAATGAGAACAAAAAAAAAACATGTCTTTCAATCATGACACTTCAAAGTTTTATAATTTCGAAAATAAAGCACAAATGGTGGTTATTTTATAGGCAGATGGTAATTTAAATCAAAATCTAGCAAAAGACTCACCTTTGGGTCACAAAATATCCTTTATTTGAAAGAAAATCGAGAGTTTCTCAACACTTGGCAGGTTCCCCCATATTTCTCTGAATGGTGTCGAGGTGAAGGTCGTCAAGGGAAATAACTCCACTTTTCTAAACCCCCCTTCACCTACACATTTCAGACCACTATTAACTCACTATAACCATGCACCATGCATTAAGAAGAAATTTCAAGGTTTTGAAATATAGTTCAAGTCGGCTTCCTTCAATTCTTGCTCATTGAATATTATCATTTTAAATTTAAAAAGTGAATATTATCAAATATCTTTTTTTTAGTAAATTTTGGCAAAACTCAAGCCCTCAGACCTATCAGAGAAATGATATCTAATAAAGTCTGTAAGAGGAGGGTTAAATATCTACTGGATCATTCAAGCACATGATTTTGATTTAAGATATGAATTTTTTGAATGATGATGAAAGGTTAAGTAAGGTACAAGGGTAAAGAATTGTAATGGATCATTTGTGATGAGGTATTTTAGTATTTAGGAGGTATTTTAGTATTTAGGAGGTATTATGATCAACACAATCATGCAAAATGCTTAGGGGTTGGGTTTATTATGGAAGGGAATACATGCATATCTCACCTCTCTAGAACCACTCCAAGTCTAATGGAGAAAAAAAAGGAAAAATACAACTACAGTTCTAATTGTGAGATGAAACCTAATGGTGAAAGGATCGAAGAAAATACTAAGTGTAAACAATTTTTCATTTTAATAGTGTATTACTGATACCATGTGACAACGCTTAATGTATGGGGGTGTCGGTGCATTCAAATTAGGTAGAAAATAGAAATATACAAGTGTGCAGGAACCACTGACATATATTGAATGAACAAGGGATATATTTAGTACAAGTGAGCTGGGAAATAAAAGAGAATTGGTAGATTGAAAGGGATAGAAATCCCATGAACTTCAAGGAAGTCCAAAATTCTACACAAAAAGAAGTTTCACATGAAGCTATCAGACATTTGTCAAAAAAGAGCCAAGGTGAGACAAGACTAAAGGGGCCCTCTCACTATAGCAATAATCATGTGTAAGGTTGTGAAAAAGAATCTTAAATTGGGTTTGGAACTCATGATCACTTTCATTATTCCTAACTATTTGTAACTGTTAATCACTGTTGTATGAAAGGCCCGTTAATCAAGTAAAAGAGGTCTTTTCGCAATCTGTTGGTTTAGATTGCTAAAAATATTTCTAAAAAACTCACCGATTGTAACATTTCTTCTGCGTCAATCAGCTGACCTCGTCTAGAATCAATGGTATATTCTAATTCGTTAATTTTCTCTCCCTGAGCTTCAATTTGGTCTGACAGCACACTGACTTGTAACATTAGACTCTGTTTCTCTGATTCCAGTTTCCGAATTCTGTCTTCAAGTGTTTCTGTGAAGTAGCCATTTACCTGCAGAAGAAAAACAAATGTTTGTAAAGACTCGGCTAACAAAAGATGATCTGATATGTCATGTAAGAAATATCAAAATAAACAAAGCTTCTTTAAATCATGCTTTCAATAACCGTCATGTTTTTACGATTTGTCAGTCCATTTCACAGAATTAGAGGGATATGGTAGTCAATATTACATGCTTTATCAGCACATTCAGCTATCCATAACACTTTTCAGACACTAAATCTAACACATGGTTGCCCAACAATTCAAGAAAATAAACCATGAAAATTAAGAATGTTATTATTACTTCCAGGCAGCTCTAATATGCAGTTATTGCTTACAAAATGCTTTTAACTTCCACTAAACAGAAGTAATTATGAATTAGAATATATTCAAATGTTATAGCAACATGTCTCCAATCTTATATAAACTATAAATAAAATAATATACAAATATTATACAAACACTTGATTATAATCATATCATTAAGCTAATTAGTTAATTAGGTATCATATGTCAGCCATTAACAAACTAACCCCATATATTTGTCATATTTATATTTCATTTATAATAAACAGCCACAGTATATCAATTTCTGAACTTAAATGTGAACTTGCATGTCAAAATGAACATTGTCAAGAGTGAAACCATTTAAATGTTTTAAAAACTTTAATGTAAATTTATGGGCCATGAGCACAATTTCGTGTGGAGTTTAGCGCTATATAAATATACACATTATTATTAATTGCATAAGTACTGAAAAGAAACTGAAACACACAAAAAATAAAGACAGCTGTATAAATATAATGTAAAAGAAAGTAACTGAAGGCATTAGATTGGTTAAGGATTTATCAATCCTTTGGCAATATCTCAAACCAATTAGACCAAACTCTCATTCCTTTATATAGCCACTTCAGTTTGGGTCTAACGACAGCCCTCTTAAACGTACATTAAATCTGATAAACACCATGTCACAAAATGCCAGAGCTGGAGAAGGTAGAAATTTGATTGGTTAAAGCTGATGTCATCAAGTTAGGTCAAAGGCTAATGTGACGAATGATCAAGAGGGCTGTCGTTAGACCCTAACTGAAGTGGCAATATCAAAAATAAAAGCTAACAAAAAAACTGAACGAAAGATTCGCAATATCCGTAAAGTCCTACATTGCAAGTAGAATTTATAATACAATAAATACCAAGATAGGTACACTACTGAACACAAACTGTGTTACTTTATTCAACCCAAAAAATGATGATGTGTACAGTTTATATAACAAATTTAAGATGACATAAAGAATCGTGCTGAGTGAAAATTAAAACCAGAAAGTCAACTACATAAATTTAGACATAAACATTAAAATTTGTCATAAAAATATTTCAAATGCAGTTTTCCTTAAATATCCTGTCACACTAACTGTTGAAATTTATTATCACTCATCTTCACAATGTCAAGATATTACGAACTGTGTCTTATACCTTGACTACTACAACAGCCACCATCCTTGAATACAGCAATTCGATTGGATTGTATGCCACTGTATACGACCAGTGTCATTGGCTATTGCAGTCAAGGTATAAGACAAAGTAAGCAATAGCTTGACATTGTGAAGATGATTATCTGGCTTTACAATCATAAAACTTTGAATTACTTTACCACCAAAAGAGGAAAATTGTCAGAAATAAGATCTTAAGAAAATTCAAGTATTGAAGAATTGGCACCAAATGAAAAATTAAATTTGTATCAGTAATTTTGATTTCAATATATATATATTTCTCAGTCATGTTTGACTGGTTTAAAGGTATTGTACATGTAATTCTGTACGGACAGATTTGTGAGAAAAAAAAAAACAATTTCCTCATTCACAATCAGATATCTGAGCTTCCATTAAATATCATGACCACAACTAGTCCGAAAAAAATTAGTTAAGCAGATCCGAGGTATCTAAATAGGTTTAAAACACCCGCACCTTTGGAGATGCATAAAGTTCCTATTTTACAAGTCCTATTTTTTCTGTCTCTACACAAGCCAGACGTATGTTCAAATAGCCATCAGAGGCTGGAATAGAGATAGATGCTTTGGTCTAGCATTGCCTCCAAGAAATATTTTTACATAGTCACCATTAAATCCATACGAAACAGTCAACACAAAAAGAGATAGGTCTTAAACTTTTCTTAATTATTTGCTTTACCAGAAGAATCACTTCTCATAATTCAAATCAAATAAAAAAAAAATCATACTTTTTAAAACATTATATTAAGAAGGTTTTTAACACATTCACACAGTCACAGTTATTGCAGATATTATGAAGTTATTGGTAATGAGCATGACTGCATTTGATTATTATCTTTGACATTGTCTTTCTAAATATTGAATGTAATTGTAGGTGATGCATGATCCATCATAAATATATCATGACATAAACAGTTGATGAATCATGAAGGATTTTTTAAATCTACTCCATGAAAGGAGATGAAAGGAGATGTATTTATCCATCAAAATTCATGACACCTATAAGCTTAGTAGTAGAGAGTTGATTTTATAAATCATATATTTTATCCTCAAATCCTAAAGTAATTGTAGAGAGGTTTGCACTTTCCAATTTTCAGTCAGATGTCTGTGGTTCTTGCAATTCAACTAAATCTAACAGTTTTGTGATATTGCTAAGTTGTTTTTTTTTTAGGGAATTGCAAGAACCACAGATCTCTAACTGAAAATTAGAATTTTGGTATATAATGCTATCAGTGTCCTGCATTTCTATTTATTCCTCTAAGAATATATACTTTCATATATCTTACCACAATAAATCATCACAGGTAAAAGTATAATGTTTCAAACTAAATATACTTGACACAAACAGTTGAAATTGTTTTATAGATGATTTAAATGTACATCTAACAAATAAGTTTCTAAATCTGTTTTAAAAAGTTAAAAAAAAAAAACACACCTATTTGTCATATTCGGTAAGTAATCAGATCACACAGAGTTAAAACAAATCCTTCAAAATCCGAGACCAAAATACAGTACAACCAAGTTTCTATCTCCAATACATATTCCACAAAATTAGTCCACTGTAATTGAAAAGGCACCTCACAAAGTGGTTAAATAACTTGAATGAAATGGTTATATAAAATTATTTGAAAGCAGTATCACCAATATTCATTAAGTCAAGTTATCTTGTTAATAAAACACATCAAGTAGTTTCATCAGTCTTGTTACAGTGTAGGGGACTGTCATTAGTATCAAAACAGGTTGGTTAGATTTGTCACTTGCCTGATGTCAAGATGTTTAAGTAATATTTATCATGGTCTTCAGATGTTCGGGCAATTTGCAAGAGAAGACAAAAGGTTTGTGTTGTGGACATATATATATTGGTGTCTTTTGTGGGGCAAAATGTGAAGACCTTAGCAATCTCTTTAAACTCTTAATGTTCAAATAAGAATGCATGAGATCATGAACTATTTATAATGGCTTAGGAACAATGTCACATGACACAGGACATGACATGCCATTGTTAAACTTTTGACATTGGTCAATAAAGAGGGCATATCTAACCGTCCGTACTGAGGTTGTGTGGTTGAGGAATAATGTGATATTTACAAACATGTTAAAAAGAGTGAAATTGTTTAATTTTTACCTACTTCAATATATTAGTTGGACTATGTTATTTTTGGGTCAGTTCAGGACAAAAATTGGATGGTAATTTTACAACAATAGTTATTAACTAAACTGATAAGGCTTTGAAATGTGGTCTTAGACGCAAGCTCAATTAGGTGAAAGAGGAACTCATAGCTGACTGACATATTTTCCTTGGCCGTCAAGTAGTTTGAATCAATAGCATTGGATTTCTAAATAATATGCATATCAATATTTTTGGTAACAAATTTTTCTTCAATACACCAAACTTTAGCTGTTATTTTTCACATAAACCGATAGATCATCACTTTTAAACTTAGTTAATAGCTTATAAAAATAGACAAACCCTATCGAAGAATCTTGATTTGGCCCTATTTGCGAACATGGTCGCTATCATTTGTTTCTCACTAAAATTGATTTCAAGATTTATTAAATATCCAATTAGATTACTGTATTTCTGAAAACTTGGCTTTTATCTTAGTCAAGTTTTGTCCCAAGTTTCTTGATTGGGTTCTATTTGCTTACAGGTTCGCTATCATTTGTAACTAAGAAAAGACAACTGGTCTCTTTATGTTGATTATCAGTCAGAGTGAAAGGTAACAGTAACTTGTAAAATTAGAAATAATGTCAGGTCAGGTGAAAACCAGTTTTACTCTAATGAAAATACTGTTAGCTCATAAATATTGATGGTCAAATAGTCAGTGGTCAGTTTGACATAAACTGGACTGAACACAATACTGTGCAAGATTTGAATTTAACATTAAAATTGCATTAAAGAGTGTGGAGCTAAAAATTAATAAAAACTCTTAAAGGCCTTTCTTTTAGCATTAAATGAGGATTCAGAACTGTTGTATTAACATTTTGCAAGAACTAAGCTCTGATATAAATTTTATTATCAAAGTTCCTTAAAAATCTTTTTTTTCTTTCTTCAAAAATATGACTGGCAATTACATATGACTTAACATCCCTAAAATGTTAGACAGAGAGTATAGTTTATCTTTAAAGATATGATTATATTCAGCCATATCAGATCTCAAATCAAACACAACTGTCCTGATTGGTTGAGAAAATAAACTGACATAATAATATTATGTATATTACATGTTTTATATTACAAGCTAAAGATACACTTGTATCCAGCAACATCATATCTCAAACATGACTGGCAAATACAGGTTAAACAACAGCACTGATTAATATTATGATATATATTACACCAAAACTGTGGTGACCAGGTGTTATATAAAAACTATAATATATACTGTTGTTTAAAGTTAAAATAACAAAGAAGAAGAGTGATATCCCGGAGATATAGACAGAGATTTACTAGTATTTTACAAACACCACACCTTAGTATACAAATACATCATCCAATAAATACACAATTTGGTTTGTTCAGAATGAGGAAATTTGGACATAGAACAGATAGAAAGAAAGAAGGTAAACTGAACAAAAATGGGATCAGCATAAACTCGAGAAAGGAGAAGACTTTTTTTCCGCCAACAAATTTATGTCAACATATGTGTAATAAATATACCAAAGAGACTGGGATTTTTTCAGATGATCTGTATGAATTTTCTGGACCACTGACTGGTATATACATATGTATTGTTATGATAAAGCTACGGTTAGCTACCAGATCATTATCAAGGCAGTATGATTAAATACAGATGATATAGTCAAGATAAAAGAGATTATTAGATGCTGAAGTATATAATAAGCTAAACACAAGTAATCTGAACAATATTGCTTTATAGGTTTACTAGACATCATCTTTAACTAATAGTAACCTACTGTATATCATTTTCTCCCTCCCTATCTCTCTCCAAAAATAAGACCATATAAGTGTTTGACTCAATGGTACTATCTAACTATTCAAAACTTGCCCCATGCTACTTACTCATTGCAAACATTTACTCTCTAAGTCACCACAGCCTTTAAATTTTTAAAGAACAGCTCTGATCAAAGGCATGTTTGATTGATAAATTCATTACATGTTGGTATCATGAGTTTCAAGGCTGACTAACTCAGTCAACAGTAATCATATCAACATCAATGAAACAAGGCTGTGATTATTGGAAATATCTATAACTTGTTCAAGTGATATATAATTGTAATCAGGTGAATCAAATCAAACATCCTCCATCAATGAAGTTATTAATAATCATCAGAAATGCTGATCGAAAATTATCCAGAAATATATGAATGGAGGTCCTGATGGTCTTCGTGTTTTTGGGAAATTTAAATAAAAAAACACATGTTCCAACACCCTAATGCCATGAAATTAACAATAGTGCAAAGGGATGTCCAATTGTACCCCCACTCTATTTATAACAAATTTCAAAAACATGAAATTTTCGCACCATGTGGGCTAATGAAGACTGGCAACGCCATGTAGGGTGAGGGAAATTTTACCAGGTCTGCAGGATGAGCCTGCTCAATTTTCAATTTCCAACTGTCAAGAGATCTTTAACATATACAGCCTATAGCACATAGGACCGCCGGTATATTGTCCCATCTGATTGACTAGACGCTTTTTCCATTTCAGCCTCTCTTATCTACATCACTGACAAAGGAGAAACCAGGTTGGAAAATTTAAAGGTATCATCTCGACCTAAGTTGGGACTAAAATATGGACCTTCAGGTTGGCAAGCAAGCGTCTAACTCATGAAGCAACCAGACTCCAAGCTTCATGAGAGGCTGGCACCGCCATTGAGAGGCATTCAAATTTAATGATAAACTGAACTTATCAATGAAGGATCAATTGGTATCATTAGTATTTCAAAGGCTATTTTCAATCTAAAAATAATTGGCCAATTATTGTTTCAATTTAATCAAATTAATTATTGAAATTAGAATCAATTGCAGACATTGATATCTAAAACAATTTATTTCATCTAGATAATTTAAAGTACAATTATTTCAGTTGACTTTCAGGTATAGTCCAAAATATAAAAGGTATTTACTTGAGGTAAAGCAATAATACTTCAGAGCTGTTTTTTAGTATTGGGGTTGGCAAAAAAGAATAATGTTGAAATTAAAGTGTTATAAGGTATAAGGTGTTATAAAGGATGTAGAACCATTGACCTACTGGTATTCACAAATACTGAACAAGAAATTGAGAATAATTTGAATAGAAGGCTTTGTTATTCATTGAATTTGCTATCAATGTATCATACTTTGCCAGTAAGCTCAAAAGTTCCTCACTGTTATATTGTCTGGGGATCATTCTGTGTCATACTGAGCAAAAGGTCAGTGCTCTGCAATATATAACAGTATTGAATGTCAGTCATTCTATAACAGTACTCAATATTAGTATCAATTGACAAATTATTTGGTAAAATACCATGAGGAAAAAGGCTCGCCCCATAATAAATCAACCAAGTACTAATGATCCAAAGCGCATAACGAAACAGGAAATTCAAGACAACATTTTCGCGAAATATGCAACAAAATCTTCAATCATTACCAAGGCAGATTCATCTTTACAGAAATTGCTGAATGCATACATAGAAGATGAACATAACATTTCTAACCAGTATTGTTTATGTGGTAGAAGTGGTTGTAATATAAACAAGATGATGGTGGTATTCTGATAGAATAACTTTCCTTGTCTTATAACATTTATTACATAGACTACTTCCTTACTACTTATTATCATAATTAGTACCATATACCATAAACTTAACCCTTAGTACTAGCAATGTCAAGAGGTTTGTCTATAATTGAAGCTTAAGATCCAACCTTCCTCCTTCTCAATTGACATATAACAGATATATATATATATATCATTCACTTACTAGTTTTTTACTTTTGACAGCTAACAGTTTACTGTGCACACCTTGGTTACCAATTACTTATAATTGCATTTGGTATAGAAATATTCATATAGAAATACAGAAATATAGAAATACACATATTCCTTCATATTGCAACAAAACTTAAGATATATCTGGATATTTGCAAAGTTCCAAATGCTAGGCAAATGTATCATATTGAAATTACCAAAATATAACATAGTCTGTCATAAGGGCACTGTACCAACATATTAATTCTTGGTCAAATCACAAGGTACTTTGCCAATGCTGGGTAAGTGAATCTGACATT
This sequence comes from Lottia gigantea, assembly GCF_000327385.1. Classification (NCBI taxonomy): domain Eukaryota; kingdom Metazoa; phylum Mollusca; class Gastropoda; family Lottiidae; genus Lottia; species Lottia gigantea. Next base: position 6,600,447 of record NW_008708400.1, read on the forward strand.
CCTGTACAAATGAAATGGTTAGGTCAAAATAGATGTGGAACCCATGAGAGTCCTGTGAACAATTTGTAGAGATTCCTGGAGTACCACTTTATAATATCAAATAGCAACCACTTAACACAATATTAGTACAAAGTAAGTAGCTTTAGCCTGTCTCTAACAACATTTCTAAGCTAAAAAGACCGGCGGCTGTTGCTCTAACCATCTAAAAACTGCATATGATGATAACAGCAGAACTAGTCATTTCACAATTCAAAGACATTTTCTAGCCTCTTTATGTGTATTAAGGAAATTTCTATGTGACATGGGGTAGTGATCATTTTCAACCTTTCCTTAATTTCACTGAAGAAGTTTCTTTTTTTTTAAGTGTTACCAGAATGTCTTAAGTAGTTATAGAATATTGTTTAAAGCCTCATATACCTATTGCAAGGAGGTAATGTTAATTTGATAATAATCAGAAAGCATTTTGACTGTTTCAACAATCAATTGGTTTGGTCAATCAAAGATGATCTTCTACAACAGAGTGATTGTAAATTAGAGCAGTGTTAGTACCAATGATACCCTGTTAAAGCATGGTATGGTGGACATTCATTGTAGTGATAGGTAGACCAAGGTATCAAGGTATGTGAAAATGGTTTGTGAGAATCACTGTAATACCTGATGACAACTACAATGTATCATTAAAGAACAAATTGACATAAAAAAAAACATTTTATTACCTCTTGAGACAACTTCAAATTTCTCCAGAGTAAAAAGTCAAGCAATAATATTAGCACTCACCATTTTTTTCTTTTATACTAGCATGAACAGACACATAGAAGGAGAATTATGACATTGACAATTACACAGTGAATTTGTCAAGTTATTCTTAATTGTCTCTTGGGAACACTTTTAACAAGGATAAGAGAGTGGAGAGAATTCAACAATTTCACAAATTCAATAATTCATCAGGAAATATCAAAGGTTGAAGACAGCCTGGAGAACACATTTCTGACGATTCTGAGACGCCAAAGTTCTTACTTTAAAAAGTTTGTACGAACAACAGTAAAATTGGCAACAACAGGTTGAATTCATATTGATCAGGATCATCATGTCTGATGAAAGGATAATTAAATTCATAATATACATGAGAAGAGAAAAACCAGTTGAAGGCACTGCAAATTAATTTATCTTTGCTGAACTGAAGAAGGGTTTGAGAGAGGTCAATTTTTAGGGCCGTATTCTCACTTGCTGGGGCCCAACCCTTGAAGGCGGCACTCTAACGAAGGGATTGGTTGAAGATACACTTACCGATTGAATTTTTCATTTGTCCATTTTGACTTAAAAGCAAATCAAAAACTAAAATTTGAAAGCAAAGTTCTACCAACAAGGTTAAAAGTGCAATTGAGAATTATCAACAATTAGCTTCAATATATATTTTATAAATGACATTATGTGCCTCTTTGAAACACACTTAAAAGCTAAAGATAAAAAGATAATTGAACCATTGGGTTTACAGAAACTGCTGAGAGTTGTGAGATGTGTTGGCTTTAAAGATTTCAAAATCCAGAAACCCAATCTTACCATATCAGTACAAATTGCAGGTGCTTTTAAATCTAGGTCACAGCCCGCATGTATTCAATAGATTTATAAACAGTGTAACTTTGAAATACCTGCCAAATTTTACCAGAAAGAGAGACTGTGGAGTATCAAAATATTTTCTTGTACCAAAATGTCTAGTCACCAAATGTTTCCAGTTGGTTCAAGATATCAGATGGAAATTGAACTCAAAATTGATTGATTCTTTCCATACAAAATGTTCAGTAAGGCTGTGGAATGGGCTTATGGAAGGTAAAACAATGCAATGTGCAGACCCTGTACTTCCAAGGCTCTTCTGTAACCAAGAGCACATTCTCTCAATATGTAGAACCATTTCAAGAGATGATTTCTACAGTAAGATATAATTTTAATATTATGGTTGCCAAGTTTTTATATGTATAATCATAATTGAATTTTCAGATGTTAATAAGTATATCTTTAATTTCATAAAAAAAAATTAGGTCAGGTATCAAATGTTACCTCAATAGTAGAACAGGTGGATAGATTATATTGGTTTGGATGAACCATGCCACAGAGGCAAAGCATGAAGTTCTGCTTTAGTCATTTTGAAATCATCATCAGGATAGTATTCTATTACTTCTGGATTCAGCATTACACCAACTGCCAAAAGAATCCTTTTCCAGACAATTTTGTATTGGAAGGCGTTTAAAAATTCATCTCCATGGATTTTTGAAACAAACCATCCAGATGACCAATAGACTAGAGTAAATACTAATTCTAGGGTACCAGTGGTTTTTTTAACAAAACATTTAACCAATTAATAAATATTCTACATAATCTGTTGTAAAAGAAAAGTAAATTCTTACACTGTAATGTCGTCTACGATTATACTCTCTATGTTGTCGTCGTGGTGATATCTGATCTGTTGCTATTGATGATGGACGAACTAACACACCATCAGAGCGAGGTACAGGAGGAGGTCGTCCTAATGGGGAATTGTCAAAATTAGCCATAGCAAGAAAATCCAATAAATCCAAAGTTACACTAAGACTAATTTCTCCTTGTGGTGAATCCAAAATTAAATCCAATAAAAGGTAAACGTAAAATTCATTTTCATTCCAACTTTCACTAGCTCTCCACATCACCAAATTTACATGAAAATTTGAAAATTTTACTCCAAGTAGGAAAATGTCTCGCCTCTCGCGGAAACAATTAATCAAGTCAAACCTCTTACAACACTTAAAAAAATCTTTGAAACATATTGATGGGAATTTAACGAGACTTTTCCCATACAAGATGGATACTTGACTGGAAGATTTGTGTCTTTCTTTGACCAATTAAAATCTACTTTAGATTATTTGGAACAATCATCTAATCCTATTGACTTTCAATATATTTGATAGGTTTCGATGACCTTTTTGTCTGAAGACTTAAAATTTTCAGCTTTGAAAATGAAATTCTATCGAAAACCACCAGGATAGTTTTCATTTTACTTATCAATTTTCCAAATTTTGACAAACACACAGGATTCTATGACTTTCTTGAACAAAAATAAAATTGACCACAGCTAGAAAATTACAATCATCCATTAAATTTCAGAACATCAACCATCAGAATATTGGAAGAATTCTAAGTATATTCACATTCACTATTTTTTGTCATCCAAGTCATAATCCAATTCACCAACCTCAAAAACACCTTACAATTCAACAGGAGCACTTTAACATTTTATCATAAAACTTTTATAACAGTAAATAATTTTTAAACAACGATCTTATTCACTAAAGAAGTCATAAAATAATGTAAAAAAATCACAAGATTAGATCCTAAGATCAACCATCTGGGCAGATCACAAATATATTCCTGTTGATCTGAAAAAGGTGAAAAACAGCATCCGATTACAGGAAATAATATGATTCCAGTGCCATTCATAATATTATTATACCTCTACATCAATAACTCACAATATCTAACTAACTTTTATTATCTTTTGACCTTTGACCTATAGGAGCTCTCTTGACCCTTGACCTTTTATCAGAGATTTGGAAGGAATCAGTCTGTGATGAAGATAAAAAGGAATCGTGCTACCTGCGTAATCAGTCTCAATCATGTTAACATTCTAGGTGGAATAAATACATGCCAAATGGACGAATTAGATTAAAGATCGCTCCCATCATTCAATAAAGAGATGCTACCATCCAATGAGGAACACGGAATTGCTATAGATCTTATGCATCAGTATTTCTATTTTAAAAAAGACCTTTAATTCACTGTAACTTTGTCATGTAGTTCTTAAACAAGAAACTTTCAAGAGGATTAGTAGAGTGGTAACAGAGTAATAGCATTTTCATATTTTGGGGGGCGATTGATTTTTATATATCTGTATTAATCCAAACTAGCCTTCTGAGTGGAATGTGTCTTGTTGACATGGTAATGGTGTTATTTTGGAACTATGCACCCATCATAGATGAGATCTTAAAGTCTTAACGTAACCCCTGAGCTTACAACAGACAGAATATCAGTAACTTAATAGAAGCCACAGGAAACCACAGGAAACCACAGGTGGGAATTCATCTTTAATGATTAATATTTACATGTATTTATAGAAGTTGAACAAGATTAAAAGCACTAACATATATGCAAGTGCAGGATGGAACACTGTAGTCTTACATGAGATTATATACAACTTAGACCATTATTTACATAACTTTTCACATTTAAAGGAAATGCCAAGCTTATATTCTATGTCTATTAAGCTGTTTGAGACGGTTTTCAGATGTAAAATAAATCTTTTGGATGAAGAGAAATTGTAGAAAAATTCTTGGCAATCATTCAGTGAGTTAGCTTACAATGCTTGTACTCCTAAAGTCCAATATTTTTACTAGTTCCCCATTTCCAAGACAAGAAGTCTACTGTCATGTTTGTGGCTTTAAGCAGAAATGAAATGAATGGAGTTTTACATCCTACTTTTCTACACCATGGCTATAAGTAGAGGAAACTTTTATAAAGATAGCTTGCCAGGCAAGGTAATGTACTCCCATTACATGCTGTTAGAAATAAGAACAGTCTTTAGTGACTTAAATATGAATTTAACTACCTGACAGATCTTCCATCGAATGAAACTGTTGTTTTAATTGTGCTCACAAAACAAACTTTTACGTATTTTAACTAAGTCAAGGGCAATAACTCAAAAACTGTTGTTAATTCAACAATTCCATGTGGGTGTATAAAATTAGTTTGAATGTTATAGCCATGCATTGTCATAATAAGGGGACAAGGACAATAACTCTGTTTCTAAGGATCTTTCTCAACTCTAATTTCTTCACCATATAGATAGATGTATAACACCACAAATTGATTCGAGAAGAAAGTTTCAGATGCTGAGAAAAGTACAATGTACAAGAATCCTGTGAACTTTTACTGGACGGAACAGATCTGTAACAGCACTCAACATTTAATATCATGTATTTGAATCTAACTGATAAAGACTGGGTTAGTTTCAGGTAGAAAACCAGGATTGAGATGTTAAAAACTTGTTTAAAGTAAATACCAACTGGACATCAAAGATAAGGTGTGGTACAACTGAACTCTTTATTGATAAAGGTCAAAAGAGCCATTAGATTTCTTGAAATGCACTAAAATGATCTTTAACTATCTATTTATTTATTTAGATAAGGTTTTTTAATATAGATAACCATTGAATCTATAATTTGTGCTCTGTGGATCTTGTATTGCATTGTGTTAAGGGGTGAGACAAATATTCAGATAGTGAAACAGTGAAACATTGGTTTTGGAAAGGCCATAGCACAATCCAAGTTAAAATGAGGCTATTGCTGGCTTCAAGTGGAAAAACAGATACAAAAGTGATAAATTTGTCTCCTTTGCTTCCATATACTATGGTCTTGTGTGGTTCTTGGCTATTTGGAAGCACCTAAAAAAAGATGAACATGTGGTCCTGTAGAGGACACATTTCCCAGCCTCTTTTGAATAGAAGTTCAAATAGTTTCAGTTTGAATAAATTCAAGAAACAAATGGCACTTGCATGAAAGATGGTAAAGAAACAGGATTTTGAAGTACAATTCCATGACTTTTTTGAATCCATGTACAAGTTCAAGGCATTTCTTTTAGTTGAATTCAAGAATATTTGTGGCACATGCATGAAAATATCTGTAGCCACAGGCTGTCTATCTGTAGCCATGTTTGTAGGTGTTAATTGAAGAACATTATAGGAATTACATCATATCCTATTGAAGAAAAACACATGCTTATAGGTGGGCTAGACATAACTCTATTTTAGTATCATTAAATTGGATGCACATGCAAAACATTTCAAGTATTGATGTCAAATGAAATATCAGATTAATGGTCAAAACATCCTGCATCATTTTATGGCACATTTTGTTTGTAAAAGAAAATTTTCTATCTTATCAGGGTGGGTTCATTTTTTTTATGCCAATCAGGGGTTACATAGCTATTTGTAGATTTGGTGTTGTGCAGAAAAGAGAATGAGGTAGAATAGGAGTTTTAAGTGACCAGAATACAGATCTGATGGATTGAGATTTAGATGTCATCAGTATAAATATTTACGCGTCAGCCATATTGAATCCAGAAACAAGGCTCTTAACGCAAACGAAAAGGTAACGTTATGTCATTGCAGTAAAATCACCACTTTGGCGTTTTTAAAGCCCCCCTTCTCCAATCCCATCTTATCAATGGATGACTTAATTTGGGTTATGAACGTTGTTTACTGTGTCTCAAAAACGAGGTGTGAATAAGGTCTATAGTTTTATGTTATTATATAGGAGGAAATATCAAGAGTATATAATATTAAATGTTAACATTATATTATAAATGTCAGATATATGAGAAAAGTCATTTATATCAAAATCAAGGTGAGTATATAAACATTTAAAATGTATACAGCCGTCACATGCTCACAAGTATTTATCAAAACGTTGGAGGTATATTATCTAACTATGGAAGAGCGATCAGCTCCAAATCCAACATTCTTAATTCCATAAATAAATTTCCTTTTTCAACATTTCAAGGCTTAACTGTGCAAATTTCATTTATGAATTCTTTTTCTTTGAAGGCTAAACTGAACATTTGTATCAAAAATTTAACATTTGTATGTATTGAAATTGGATTTTGAGCCGAGTGGTCTCTCATATCTAACAAGCCTTTAAGGAATCATCATGTCAAATAACGATGACTCTTCCATACTGTAAATCACTGGAATCAGAGAATTATACAAGGTACTGCTGTAACTGTACAGCAGGTCAAGATCAAATGATACAACATGCAATTTTACAAGCAAACACTGTCTCAGCTATTAAATAACAGAACACCATAAAATTGTGTACCATTAATTAATGTGATCTCTACCCCTAAATGTTGCTAAACGAATTATCTCAGCTATTGGTTGGTGAAAGCAATTCCCTCCCTTCCCTCTTTACTAATTGACTCTCTTCTCTAAAATCTACTAAAAAACAATACTCAAAATCTCTCATGTCACAAGCATACTGACGCTGTGTCCATTTCTTAAGGTTGAAGTATGCAAATACAAAACATTGGATTTCTTCAGGACCAATTTTAATACATTCATAAGAAACATGCTATATATCAAATTACATTAGAATAGAAGGTTCATTCATTAACTGGTTATAAAATCTACATTATAGACTATAAAGATCTATTCAATAATAGTGGTCTGCAGGCAGTTAGATTAACACTGCTTACCTCCCTTGAATTATGAATTGGTAAACTCTGATAAGAGGAATACCTTCTAAAATCTCGGTAATCCATACTAAAAATAAAATACATCAAATTAACAATTTTCAAAGTTTTAATCATGCATGCTTCAATTTCCTTGTCACAATGGCAAACATCAAATATTAATACAATCAATAAGTTTGAATTCTACAAATCATAAAACTTGACAGCTCTAATCTGTCCTGGGTTCTGTTATGAACTGTGTTAAATAATACATGGACAATAAGTTTTTTGACCTTATGCAATTAAGCACTCCAATATTTGACACAAAACCATTTTAACAGGTACTAGCTTTTGTGAAATAAACTACCGGTACATTAAAATTGGGCCATTTTCTTAAATTACCACAGAAAGTATTGATGCCACGTTTCAAAACATACAATAACCTAGTAACACCCAAACTACAGTCAATAAGAGAATTAATTCAAAAACTTTTCAACTGAATTAAAATAAGACTAGTATGAGGATTGTTTAAACTTTAAAAGTGTTGAATAGTGAACTGTTTACAATAAGATTTTAGTGTAAGTGCACTTATCAAAGTCTTAGTGTACAAAATAGTCCAAAAGATGTGTTAAGATGTAATTTGCATTTGAATAAGAATTGATAAAGGAGGCAGATGTACAGAAGTTGACCATAAATTTACATTCTAATATTTTAAATTCTTCATTCCTTTACAGACAAATTATACAGTGAAATAAGGGCCAGAGTTTCTTTTGTATGATGCAAAAACTTTAAAGACAGGGGTTTGGCAGACGCATACCTTTTCTGTAAAATCAAATCACGTTCATATGATATTTTGTATCTCTAATCAAAAAGCTTAAAGCTAGTAATCACATTCCATTCCATAACTTGACAAAATATCAGCGCATGGTATGGTAGTTATAACACAAAATATATACTTAAAACTTGATTTTCTTACACATATTTTCTTATTTCAAAAGGATATAACCAGTTGAACAACCAGAAATCTTGAGGTCCAAATTATTGGTGTTACAGAAAAATATAAAACAAGCTAATGTTTAATTGTATAGAAGTCTTGTGGTTACAAGCTGAGTCCGTCTGTATTAAATTCTTAAATCTGAATTTGTCAGGAGTATAACAAACAATAGCATATGTGCATGAGCCAACAAGCCTCATAATGTTTCTAAAATGTATCAAACTCTTGTGAAAGATATACTGTAGTCCTTGTTGTTTTCATTATAGAATCAACTGGCCATTGCCTCAATCCATATCAGAATGGGGATTCAATCTTCTTCCTCAATATTGAAACAAGTTGAGATCCACCACGTAAATGGGATACAATGGGAGCACCAGATGTAGCTTTGTCAACTTAGCAGTCATTTCAGAGAGTTCACCAAACATAATGTTTGTCTTATGTTTAAGGAACTAACAAATAAAACAGCACTTGAAAATCACCATTTCAGGATGTCACATTGGTTGTAGAGTTTGAAAACAAATGCTGGGCCAACTTTGAGAAGCACTGAAAATGGCTTGCAAATTAGTCCATAACTCTGGCTTTTACTCCAGAAGATTTTTAACTTCCAGATTGTGCACACTTGTCAGCTTATGGACTGAAGTCAAACTTTGATCTGCAGGCTTATAATTATGTTAGTTTCCTGAAGGTTCTTTGAATTAGCTGTTAGACATTTCAAAATAGGCTTACCTGGCATTTTCCATTTAAATCCAAATTGGTGCAAAAGCATTTAAAATTCCTAGCCATATCAATAAACACTAATACAGAATTTAATAAGTCATGAAACTTGATAATTACTTAATAGCTTGGAGCTTTTATTTAATAAATTACAGCCAAATACTCTTTAAGAGATTTTCATCTTAATTCACAAAAAGTTAATAATGACTCTCACTTTCATCTCAATTCACTAAGTGATTTAAAGGTGCCTCTATTTCATCTCACTTCGCTCAAAACCCACTTGAATTGATCAAATTTTGATTGAAATAAAACCTCAACTAACTAAGTTTAATAGTCTGATCGTTTTTTACTTTAACACCTCAAACATGAAACTTAACTGAAATGTGAACCAGTTTCCTTACAAGTCCAAATCTGACTGATATTTTAACAAGAACCAGTCCCTCCACCAGTCTTCAAAACATTTTTCTTACTCAATGTTTATAATATTTACATGACAGGTTTATAAAGTGATAATGGATTACTTAAATTATCTAATTCTATCAAATATAAACAAAACTGAACTTAAATGGAGTTTTACATCCTACCTTTGATCACCATATTAGACTAATAGCATAGGTTCAGCATTATACTTACTGAACCCTTATTGAGCAAATTAAACAGTTTGACATACAAATTTTGTCATCTTAAAATATTGATATATTAATATCAAGAAAAGTTCTATTATATGGTGCTGATATGATATGATATTATTCATCCTAGTATTGTGTACCATATTTGATCAATAAAATGTACATTTCAAAGCACAGGTGTCCTTTGCATTGCAAAACCTGCAGTATAATAATCTGAATCTGAAGAATTCTGTTTATCAACAATATTCTTAAACTTTTTATTGAAGTTGGCACTTTTTCAAGTGGTTAAATATTGGCCATTCTACAGATTTAGTGTTCAATAAATTCCGAAACTATTAAAAATCATCAGATTCTCAGGATATTGGCATTGCCTCCTAAAAACTATACTATTTTAAACTTTTATTTATAAACATTTATATTGAGATTATACATCTGGTGCTACTGAAAAGTAGTTTAATGTATGTCAATCCACAAAGTGAAAAGACTCCACAAGGATCCATTGGACATAATAGAGAAGTATAAGAATTTGAAATTATGACAAAAAGTCGCAATGTGCAGCCTACACGAACCTAATATGAAATTCAGTAGTTGATATATTAAGACAAAAGTCATAGCACATTTTTGTCCTCACTGTGAGATCCACAATTCTACGAGATTCTACAAAATTCTATAAGATTCTACAAGATTCTACAATTCTACTAGAATCTACAATTCTACTAGAATCTACAATTCTACTAGAATCTACAATATTCTACAATTCTATAAGATTTTACAAAATTCTACAAGATTCTACAATTCTACAAGATGTCCCTGTTCTTGAACAAAACTATAAAAATTTTAAATAACCATAAAAGATCACTGCCAACAGATAAGTAGACAGACTGAATAAAATATTCATGTAAAAATTAAATTGTTCGCTTTCCAATTACTTTTAAATGATTTGATTTTCATTAATGTATTTATACTAGAATTGAACTTACCTTAAGCTTGTGACCTAGAGTATATTCCTTCATTAAAAACTATATCCTGATATAATACATATACCAGTACTCTATCACTACTTATTAAAAACTTTATAATAGTCTGACATTGATATAGACACCATATTTTATAAAATTGATAAAACAGGGAACACCCTTGTATCTAAAAATAGATTTTAATGGAATTCCTGCTACTTCAGATACGGTCAGCTTAAACTGATTAAAACTGAATCATTTTATACATAGATTTCCTTCTAAAATAGAGTTCATTATTTCAATTAATATTATGAATGTACAGTGTCTATGAGAAAATTCGGGAATTTCCTGCAGAGCTTCCAAAATTTATTCCCAGATTTGTTGATTTTTAAGCAAGATTTATAAACTTGGGAAAAAGTCTTCTGAAATAATTCTAATGATCAGGATATGAATCTTAAAACTTCCTACATGTTCATAATGCATGGATTAGCTTTATTCACAATTCAAATTGAATTTTGGTAAAAATCAGTGTTTTCTGCCGATATATTGAAATTTCATTCAGTTAGCGCAAGGAAAAAGATAGTGGACCACAGCCATATATGCCCATCACGTCATGCGGATGGTAAAAACGAAACATCCATTTTAAGTTTCATCAAAATCGGTTGAAAACTAAGAGAGTATAGCATATTCAAGATTTTGGGGCAAGGGCAATAACTCTGCTTCTAATGGTCGAAAATAGCTCAATTTTGAACTTGATCTTCGTTTTATGAATATGTATACACATACCGAATTTCATTTGATTCCATCAAAAAATCTACGGACAGACAGGGCTGCCGACAATATACGTCCACATAGAGAGATGTGGGCGTATAAAAATATGAATTTCAGAGCAGTTTATATACAACTAAGCTACAATTTTCTCTTTTGATAATACTTTAGGGTGATTGATTTTGCTAGTTAAATCTGGTTGAAACAACAGTTGTCTGGAAGAGATGAGTGGAAACTTATCAATTTGGCATACATAAACCCCTAGTCAATTCTAGTTATCAAAGGTATGTTAAGGTTACAATGCTTGTAACATGTTGATAACAACTGAAATACACCAAGAATTAGGTAAATACACTCGGAATCGAGTAAATAAACATTTTCTAGAATGTCAAGCAGTCCAAAATAGAAAACTGGCGAACAAAAACAACAACTAATATCAAGGCATTGTATAAAACCTAAAATATAAGACAAGTGGAAATGATATGAAATGAAGTTTTAAGTTCTACTTTAATGCACCAGTTTTGGCTAATGTGGGTGGCCAATGCCATGCAATGTACAATGAAAAAGATTTTGTCCTTTTTCAATTTCAGGCTGTAGCACACAGAGCCTCAGTTATTGTCCACATAACTAGACACATGCCTGACCTACATCACAGACAGGGGGAAACAAGATAAGACTGACAATTGGATTTCATTCAAAATCATATTTTAAACAATTTCAATAAAATTGTGTATTTAAAAGTTGCATTTTTAATGTCATACATACAACTTACAGTGTCAATACCTACTAGAAATGCAACATCAACATACATTTTGATTTCAATAATCAGACCTGGTCTCATCTTTAATTTGGAAGCAATCTTCAGTCTACATGAAGAGGTCCCAAAAAAGATTGCTAAAATGGTGTTTGGAATATTAACATGGCTTTTTCAAATGACTTTTTTCAGAGAATGATTAGGAACACCAGTTAACAATGCCAGAAAAGGTTGCTCAAGTTAAGTGGTTCCTCACAATTATACTCATTCCAGATGTAAAAGATACATTCAAAACATATCTGTAGTGTTGATACAAGAATGACACGGATTCTCTTAGGAGTATGTATATGCATACTGTTTACCTTCAGCTGTAACTAACCAACACATGGAAATGTAACATAGTGGAAACAAAAGAGGCAAACGCCTTACTTTTGAAATGACAACAAAACAGTATCCTTTTATTTCAATTATGGATTTTAAATCCACCTAGAATGCTCCATTTTAACTTGGATTGTGCTACTACACCCTTTAAAAGTTTTACATAAACCTTCAGAACTTACAAAATCCAATATATTAGGGCTCTGTTATGCTGTGAAAATGTGAGATTTAAGTGGTTTCCTGCTGCTTTACCACTTCCAGATGTCAACACAGTTAGATATAGCCATCAACAATCTGACTAGAAATACCGTACTGTAACTGATAGATCAACAAGATATAGGAAAGGATCTCCATGCAACTTTGATACATAAATATATCAGCCAATATAAGGGTAATTTCTTGATTGCATGAGATGTGCTTTAGATGAAGTTTACTTATTATTATTCTAAAACATATACCTTTAAAATATACCACATTTTACATCCAATTTATTAAGAGTTAGTGCTTATTTTAATCATTTATTTCACATTTTGATAGAAGTTGAAATTTTCCACATTATAAATTCCATATAAACAATGTTTGTAGTTAATATCCAATCTGAATCAACATAGTTATTCAAATATAATTATTATCTACATTTCAGTTCATATATGTATCAAACACCACTTTTAGTACAAAATCTAGCACAAGAAAATCATTTAAGGTTTGACTGTCCAGCCTCTAGTCTACACCTTCTAAGTCAAGTTACTAAATCCATAGTTTTAGGCTAAGTTTAGGTACAGATTTATTACTTTCCTCAACTATAGTGGTTTATGTAGGACACGTGTTGAGATAAGTGAAAGATCCATGATAGTTAATTAATTACCTTCAATAATCATCTTGAAAATCAAAAATAATTTGGTCAAGATACTAACATTATTGAATGAAGCATTCAGTGTAATAAAGCAGAGCACCTAACAATAGAGCCCAACCCAATGTAAAATGAGTAAAGCATCCAGTTCAATGAACACAATAGGTGAACCCTTCATATAATGATTTTATACACAAAAACATAATTCCTTCAAGCACTAAGCATATTTTATTCGATCAAGCAACTCTGTGAAATCAATCAATAAGGTACAATCTGCTCTTCTGGAATTGGTTCTTTCCTTCTGGTATGTTGTGAAAATAATCCGGAATAATTTATGCCAATTTTAAAGGAATCCTGGTCAAAGTCTCGAATATTATATTGTATAACTAAATCAATTCAGACAAATGAATTACAAAAAAGAATATGTCAAAAGTCCTAAATGAGCCACCATAGAAAACAATGTTGTTATGTTTACTAATAATAAATAAATATGATAAATGTACTGGTTTATTTGTAAAACATATCAATCTATAGAGAATATAAATATCAGTTATTCATTGTATATATTTAACAGATTTATCTGCCAATTTACAGGTAGCTCTCAGGCAAATACCTGTTATAAGATCTGCATGCATAAGAGAAATGAAATGAAGAGTGATTCATTGTGCAATGTACTATAAGATAAATTTTGTCAGGACAACAGCATTAGCCTTCTCTTTTTCTATTTTCAACTGTCAAGGGATCTGCACAAACTATAGCATTAAGGACCTCAGTTTATTGTCCCCTCTGAAACACTCAGAAGACACTCTTGCATTCTCACTCTTAAAAGTAAACCAGATTGAAAAATCCACAAGTACATCATGGCCAATTCCAGTCATTCTTTACACAAAAATATACTCAACATGCATGTGAACTCTGAAAGGAATAGAAAACAGTCTCAGAATGACTTCTGATGCTCTTGTAGTCTAAAGCAGGCCATGTATCTGTAATGAAACCAGCCACATTAATTTCTGTATTATCGCTTAATATTAATAACTTTGATGAAATACTTTAATGAATGACACAAAGCACATGAATGGAAGACTAACACTGGCCCATGTCAATGAACAACAATAGACAGAACTGTGTTAGTAGGTAGAGTCACTAACTGTATCATGGAATGTAATGTAGCATGACCTAGCAGGATGTATTGTTTTAGTAATGTATACCTTCATATAACAAACTCAGATCATTCTAACAGAATATATTCACAGACTGACAACACTACCAGACAATTTATAGCTACAATCAGACTTGACAGACACATGATCAAATCAAAATACCTGATATGGGATATAGCAAATTGAAAACTGATCTTTTCTGACATAACAATTAATTTTCCGAAAGTGGTTAACATTTATACAGACATATTCACACTTACATTTTATTTAATGACTAGGGAAAGTCTGAAAGCATTTTTTTATTTCAGAAGTATATGTCAAAAAATGTCAAGTTTTACTTTTTGCACAGTAAATAGTCACATTGTTCCTGTTACTGATCATATAAGAAATATAACAGAAATGTACTGAAAACTATTCTTAATGCCTTAGTCTAGTTTAGCTACAGGATTGGATCACAAAATATTAGGTCAACTGATTTCAGACAATTCTCATTTAAGCCTGTATCTCTCAGAAAAAAAACATGACATCTTATCAAAAATAGAGATGGCAGCATATATAAATATATACTCATGTCATAATGCCCATTGTGACTAGTATACTTACTTTTAAGTTACGTTACTATATATCCATTACGAAAGTATATCCATATCACATATTCGAAAGTCAATATCCTAGCACTTAAAGTGGTTCCATGATGGAATGTTGAATGAATACTGGTCTAGATTAAAAGATGTATGAGTGATATCAGCTCCAGTAGTAAAAGTGGTGGCCGGCCAGTGCTAGGCCGTTAGTGAGTTGATAATGAACATCTGGAGGAAATATACCAGTATATAAGTCGTATGGTGTCTATATCATACATTCTTAAGGGATGTTTTTTATTTAAAGGACTTGTAGGTGAGATTTTTTGGGATTCTGGGTTACATCTTATAGATTAAAGTAACATTTTTACCTATATTCTCTTACAAGAACTTAATATTCATAAATGAATCCTTATTTGTCAAACCTGTATAGAAACAGACTCAAAGACAGGACTGCACAGCACTACTGATGCTTACTGTGATCTCTCAAAATTCATTTGATTCAAATAGTATTTTTATATTTCTTTGTATGTTGTATGGTTGCTTGTCTTAGTGTACTGTTTATATAATAATTGTTATTAATGGTGTCTTTGCATCAATCCAACAAAGGTTTGATAAATTAATTAATTTTAATGCTCTCAAATACCTGGTGATTTAGGATATATCTGTAAAATGTCTAAATCTATGTGTGAAATGTATTCAAAAACACACCTTGTGGAATAAATATATCAAATAAATTAAAATGGGATGTCAGGTTGATGAACCCAGTAGAAGAATTGCATCAGGTGTTCCTTGAGTGTAAGCATGGTGTTGATGTAAAAAAATAACAAACTAACTCTACATTTATTCGATGGAAGACAATAAAGAATGAGTTAAAAATCTATACATGACGATGTTGATTGGTAGCATGCTTGATGAATACTGACCCTCACCCAGAAGGCTGAAGTGTCAGAGGTTGCGCAAAAGGTTCAATGGAAGCTGTTCGGTGCGTTCAGACCACCGTTCTTTCCACAACACGACATTCTGAACACATGGCATTCCATGCCTTGTAAAGTACTTTTTGTATTGGGGATTAAATACAACTGAAAGTTTGGAGATTATGAATTGTATGTATTATGTATTGCAACTAAGGAGTAGTATACCATAAAATTGTTTAGTAAGGTGTATCTTTAAAGGTAGTATACTATGATTTAGTACACCACCCTCTCTTTCTTGTGTTTTAAGGTCAGACAATGTATGTGGTTGTAATTAGGACACGCGACACCTATTGTAAAACATGGGGCTTTGTTATTACTGTCAAACTGGGATGTTGATATAGCTTTATTTGTCAGACTCTTTTTTGCATTTTAATGTGGTAATGCTAAGTTATGTTATTGACAAAGCACAATATATCACAGCTGAATAGTTAGCATTGTAAATTTTATGCATCATATTTTGCTATTCACCTACCCCACACACCACACATCTGGAAAAGATAACCTGTGACACTTTGTAAGGTTGTCTGTGTGGACTCTAAGGTTTTCAGTGACAGAAAATGAACATTAGTCCTGGTAAATGCCAATTTATTAGTAAAAATGAACAAAAAAGTGTACTATATTAGCTTGTCTGTTTGATCTTTATCCCCGTTAACATTAGGCACTGCATGGTAGTCTCAAAATGCTCAACCATTTACACTACCGTACTTGTAATTTTTATCAGTTCCAAGAACAGATATTTTTTAAACGTGACTGTAGCTTGCTGTAAAATATAAGTTCTACTAAAATTTTGCAGCCTGCATAGAAAGGTGTGCATCTTTAAGACAAACAAGAACATTTGTTTAACAGATATTACTATACTGTGATTATAAATTGTTAGAAATACATCATAGAAATCATCAAAAAAACAGTTGCATTGTTACTACCTGTAGTTTTAAGATAGAAATAAATTGAAGGATATGGTGGGGGGTGTGATATATTATAAATATTGGCAAAAATTATAATTATTAATTTCTTTTACTGCAAAATAAAATATGCTGTTGCATATGTCATGATGTGCTTAATAATCATAATTTCAGAGGTATTAATAATAATAATAACTTTATTAGAAACCCAGTTTTACAAAACAATCTTCCCTAGGATCTTTCTACATACAACTACAATAACATATTTACAAAATGATAACATAAAAAAATGGACAATAGAAATATACTAGAAAATGAACATATGAAAATTAAGGGTCACATTAAGGTGATTTAAATATATGTTAAAATGAAATGAAATAAAGTTAATCTTCACAACATTAAAAATGAAAAGATATTTGTAAAATAATTCTAGTCTCTCTTATTATTGTAGTTCCCTTTTCTGTCCTGTTTTAAAACATTCTACACTTTTAGGTTGTAGAAACAAAAAATGGATTATTGTAAGGTATATTGTGATGAATGATGATGGTTTGAAGAGTAACAGAAGCAATCCACTAGCACAGGATGTCAGTTATGTATATGTATACAACTATTGTGACAGGAGACAATATTATGGAATAAGCATAATTCTTTAATCAATTTATTTTTATTAAAGAAGTATGCCTATTTAATAATATTGTCTGGTGTTTGTGATATGTATTTCTTACTTCTTAAGTCTTACATAGTGATGTTATTAATCAGGAAATTCAAACAAAATGGCTATGAAGTCATTAAAGTTAATGTTATTATATTTGAATCTAACTTACCTCTGTACAAACTTCATCAGATAAAAGCCATGTTCTGAGATAGAGCACGACGTCTGCTGGGATTGAGTCTAACAAGAGTTGTCTATCACTGGAACTTTCAACAGCTCTTTTTAAATCATATAATAAATAACACACTTTAGCACGTCCTAGAGGTCTGGCTTTACGGAACGCTATTGTATCTGAGGTGACGTCATTTCGAAAATCAAATTCATTGCCTGAAAAGAGAAATGTCAAAGTAAGAAGCATAGCCATTAAATATGCCCCAGGATTTGAAATTTTTATGGGGAAATTCACCTCTGTCAGTTGTAATGAATAATGATGAATAATTCCCAGATATGTACTGTTACAGGGATATCAATGAAATAATTGTTTTTACAAACACTACTCTGGCGCTTTTTCCAAAAACTTACCAAGTGTGCACAAGTGTACCAAATTTCATAAAACAATCTGTGGTCTACACTACATTGATATATATTTTGCCAAAGTCAAGGGCAATAGATTAATGCCAAGCTAAGTTGTCTAATCTGGTCACCAGGTAGCTAAGTTTCAATAATTTCAGGAAGATAAAATTGAGCAGAAACTGAATGATTCTTTGGTCAATCACATTTTAATAAAATATTCACATAAAAGACAAAATAACAAAACAGAAAGACACATCATCAGAGCAATGATTGATAAATTGGGTCAAAGAATTGCATTAAAAATCGCCCTATCATTAACATAATATTTCACTGAAAATTTCGTAGAAGACACAAAATACAAACCAAATACAGTAACATTTGACACCTCTAATATATGCATATTAAATCATTAAATTTAACCCAAAACGAAACTCCTAATTAATCCAAAATGTTCGAAAATGTCAAATTTAACAGATGCATAGTTGTAATACACGAAACTATTTATTATTAACTTAAAATATAGACAATATAATAATATATACTGATATAGACTGATATTAATGGTAGGTGTGTATTACCAGATTGCCTTATTTTCAGTCCTCATATGTCTAGAATAGATGTATCTAATTAAAATTAAATTACATTTTCATTTCGTTATTTTTCCTTTTGGTCTCCATTGTAATCTAACAAGATTTACACCAAAGTCGCGTACTTAAGACAATCTATTTATATCATTATTACTTTTACAAGCAGTATAAGCAGTCTCATAACTCTACTTTGGGTTTCGCTATCCCACAATTCATAGTCAATACTTACATAGCGGTTCTGCATGACATGCTGTAATTGATTGAAATGAATGTCAACAGTATGCGACCTTGTATAAATCTTTTTTATTTAAATTGACAATAGATAAATAGATTTCTTACATCTTGAAGTTCAATATTCTGTTTATTTAGAATTTAATTTGTGATCAATGAGGTTCATCCTAACATGATATTTAGTATAGAAATATTAAAACAGAACCTAAAAAAACATGTTGTTGTTACTCAGAGTTTCACGCTGTGCGATCTTCAGACAACTGACCTAATTTTCAGCCTGTGTCTTTACTGAAGTTAGACAAGTAGAACTTACTCTCATGTCTACACTTCGAGACAAGTTCGGAAAGTTTGATTAAAGAAGTGTCCTTAGGGGCATCAATAATGGAAAGCTTTTCAATTAAACACAGGTTTCATCACTTAGTTTCATTTGTGTAGGCTTTAGCTCTGTTATCAATGGATCAGGAAATTTTGTAATTGTTATTTTTCAGTTTAAGTTGCCAAATGTGCTTTGAGAGTTCAGTGCTATTTTCATATTTTGAATGTTTAAACCACTGCATATGGTTGTAATATCATTGTTTAAAAGTGTTTTCAGTCAGTCCCAGATATGTTTTACATTCATTTGTGTCAGCGATTGTGACTTCTGCCTTGTATATTATACATGTATTTTCTATGGTTAAGAAAAAAGTCACACAAAATCAAGGATTTTATTATCAGGGCTCAAAAACATCTCATTTAGATCTGAATTATTTGACAAAAAAAATCATTCTCAGTGTCAACATATCAATGTCTTGAGGGGCTGGAGATGAAACTGTTCGACAAAAGGTACAAAACAAATTGCCACAAAATTTTGTTTAACTCATTTTGGAACTGCAACAAAAAAAGATGTGTTAATTTAAAGGTGTGAAAACCACCATTTAATTTAATAATGGCCTCTCTTGTTGCAAATCAGGCATGAGGCAGTTTTAACCAACCATGAAATATTGACTATTCAATAGATATATTTCTAATTTTACGCTTCAGTTAACTCATAATTTACATAATATCATATTGCTAATCAAATACAAAATGAAATGGAGTTTCATGCTCCACTTTTCTGTATCTAATTGAAGTACTCAAGTCACATTTTTCTTTCTGGCTGAAATCTTACGTACCCAAATTAAATTTAGTAACTGGATATATTTAAAGCACAAATTTTCATCTTAGTTAGCAATTGTAGTGTAATTCAATAGCTATATTTTCCATTAATTTCTTCAAAGCTTTATTTCAGCAATGTTGCTTAAATACACATTTACACATCATCTCTTAACTTGCTATTACTTATTTCTATCATGTTTTACTTCAGCAGGTAAACCTCATATCAGGGACTGATATTATTATATGTACAAGGGTTGGTAATCAAGAAATTGACAGATAGGGGGGCAAAAATGAGCTGTCTCTCTGAGGTGAGGTCGAAGAGTCGAATTCCCTTGAGGCCCGGGGTATTTCAGATGGCCTGAGAATTTTGTGCATAAAGAAGGCTTAATTTTTATTTCAGAATTGACCTTTTACAGCAGCCCAGTCATAGTGTGGGGTCCATGGGGGCCGAGTCCCAGCAAAATCTTCTTCAGTTCAGCAGAGATTGATTCAATTACAGTTTCTTTGTATAAAATAAAAAAGATATAGACTTTGTACGTTTTTGGCACCTCAAAATTGTGAGAAATGAGTTCTCTAGGCCTTCAATTCTTCAAATTTTTACAGTACATAATCTGAGCCCCGGCACCAATTTATCCTGACAAGGCTTGAGAGGGGTGTGGGGGGCATGGGCCATTAGTCCATTCCCTAAATACTCCACTGTACCAAACTTATAATTATCCTCTTGGGGGGATCTTCAAACCAACCCAGGCTCAAAATAAATCCAGAAAATCAAGACCATTTAGACCACAGAAGGAATTTCCCCTGTATTTTTCTATAGGTGATTATGTGAAAAAATAAAATAAAAATCTAAATCACGTCTTAAAATTCATATGAGAATACATTCTGGAGAAAAACCTTATCAATGTGAGGTTTGTGAAAAGTGTTTTACAGAGGCATCCAGTCAAATGGCCCACATGAAACTTCATTCTTCAGAGAAACCGAATATTGTGAATAAATCTCACAATTGTGATGTTTGTAAAAGGTGTTTTTCCAAAGCGTATAACCTCAATGTTCACGTGAGGTACATACTGAAAACAAACCATACAAATGACTTGTGATGTTTGTGGAAAGCGTTCTAGTTGTTTATCAAATCATAAAATCCATATGATGAAACATACTGGAGAAAAACCCTTTAAATGTGAAGTCTGTGGAAAAGGTTTTGCAATAACATCAAGTCTTAAAATTCACATGAGAATACATACAGAAGAGAAACCTCATCAATGTGATGTTTGTAAAAAGTGTTTTACTCAGACAGGGCAACTTAATACACATATGACAGTACATACTGGAGAAAAACCTCATGAATGTGCAGTTTGTAAAAAGTGTTTTATCATAACCAATAAACTCAAGGTTCATGTGAGGATTCATACTGGAGAGAAATGTCTATTTATAATAACTATGACTTCAAGTGATACTACGTCTTAGATTTAAGAATTTTAAACTTGGCGAATAAGAGCCAGTAGATATACCTGGTGTCATAAATAACATAACAGGAACTTTATATAATCCGATAAATCCAAAAAACTTATCCATAAATATGCAATTAACTAGTATTGAAAAACGCTTAATATCAATATTAAGCGTTTTTCAGTTATTACTTAGCTTTATGAATTTTCCAATTTTCCAGAATTTACAGGGATTCTGTTGTAACTTTATGACACCAGGTAAGCTAACTGATGAATATATACTCATATTGACCATTTCGAGAACTTAAATTTTATGTTCATTCTAAGACATAGTATCACTTTAAGATTTATATTCCGCATCAGCAATGGTGGTCTCTCACATGCTATCAGTCACAACTATTCCCTCATCTTGAATGTATCATGTATGGGACAGATCAAGGATCAAATTCAATCAATTGAAGGTGATTTTTCAAAGGGGATCTAGTGCTAAATGTTCTTAAATTATGATCCGTTTACTAAGCCTATACATTTCCTATGGAGACTTGTAAATATTGAACTTACCAGAAATGATGCCATCCATCTGTTGCAAGGCTGCTGCTAAAACCTGGCTTGCTCCATTAAATTGCTCCGTTATTTCATAATTCGCTTGTTGCTCCCACATTTTATTGCCTTCAATAAACTTTGGTTTCATTCAAATAAAAAACTTAAAAATTAAAATTCGATACTTTCATCAAAATTATTAAAATTTTCCAACTGTATCACATACTTTAAGATTAACTTAGATTAGCATCAAATTCATCCCTTGCACAATATTGTATAATTCACATTCATCTATATTCTGTGTAATCCGGCTTTCGACAATAGATTTCCAATCAACACTGAAGAAAATGAATACAAATCCACTGTATATAGCACTATATGATATTATTTACAATTATTCAGTAGATTCACATCCTTTCTTCCTTTCTGAAAGAGAAAATAAAGTTAGTTACAATCATTTTTTACAAAGATCAAAGCTTAGTTTTGTAAGATCCTTTCTAAATGTAAGTGTTTTGTCAATGATATTTAATTATTAGAAACTGTTTACTGTTGGATCATCTGAAAGAATGAAAAAAAAGTTATTCAACAGGCATTCATTTGACAATCTAGAAGAGAACCTGTTACCAAAATACAGTTTCAACATATGACTGCTTTAAGTAAAATTTCAAATTAAAACAAAAAATTAAAAAATAATGGAAACTTCAACAGATCTACCATGAGGAACATATACAGTGAAATATTACCAGTATTATATTGTTTCATAAATCTTCCACAAGTTACTAAATAAGCAATCTAACCATATAATCCTAAGCATAGTGGTCTTGTCTAAAAGCAAAAAGGGCCTTGAATGAGTCAAGCATATCAAAAATTACTATTCACTTAATCAAAAGCTATCAACTTCACTTTCGGCCAAGTAAATAAATGAAAATAGAGAAAAAACACGGTGAAAAAGAAATACAAATAGTCCTCAACATTCAACTGTCCATCTGTATTCTTGTCATTATTGACTCAAGGTCACACAATAAAGGTCACCTGAATTGTTTGGATTGAATTTGTCACGATTTGACCAATCTGGATTAAAAGGTAAAGATCAAGTTAGTGGAGGAGTACAGAATAACATCCTACTCTTATATCAACTGAAAGGCCGAAAACTCCAGGAGGCTTTCTCAAGGTCATCCTCCACTTATTGGCACTAGTATCCCCTTTGAGTTTTACATAAAGTTTTTATAGAAACATAAGTGATGAGGTTGAAAGCCAACACAGACTTGTAGAAGCAGTTGCTGCAGTATCATAATTTATCTAACTCAGATAAGTATTTGAACCCATGGTTGCCTTGCAAATGTCTAAAATAGCAACAATTTTTGAAAACCTACGACTCAAAATACCCAAGGTTTAACTAATATCACTCAAACCCTACCCTTAAAAATAATGTCTCACAAGTCTGATGTTTTACTCAAATTCAAATCAAGGTATTTCAGAGTTCAAATCAATATAACCTACAAATACGGTCAAATCAACTCTTTTCTTACACTTTGGTCTTAGAACTTTCACAAGGCCAATAGGGACAACAGAAAGAAAACTAGTCTTTTAACAATAAGTATAAGTTAATGAAAATAGTCAGATATGTGGACAAACAGATTAAGGTTGTCGAAGAACAGGGTTTAATTCACAGGTAATATATATGGAAAGTATGAATATATATATTAAAGGGGCACTGCCTTCTGAACAATTGATACACATATAAACCCTAGAAAAAACCTCTATAATTTAATCCCTTTAAATCCAAAAGAATTAATTTGTGGTTAATGCAATTCAACAACCAATATTCCAAAATTTACATGAAAAAAAATAATAAAAAAAAGGATTTACTTTTGACTAATTATGATGACAAATTTGACATCCATGTACAAGTATATATTAGTCTCAGAGACAGGAATTTTCCGATAGTGTTCACAGCTCAGTCAAAATTTGAACCTTCAAATTCATGTGTGTCTAGGAATTATCCAAGTTTGAAAGGGATGATGACTCGTCTATTCTTAAGACTCTGCCATAAAGTGAAAATCCTAGTTTATGGTATATTTGAAGGAATTATGTGATTTTTGTACATTTTTAATACTTCCAAAGACTGTTTTCATACATCAGAGAATCAGCCCTATCCCTTTAAAGGGAAAAGTTTTAATTTGTGATTATTTTTGTCAAGTGACATGAAGTGATATAAATGAGGTTAGGTATTTCTTTCTAATTATCAATAATTATAATTAATTACCAAGAGAACTAATTTAGGACAAATATAAATACCAGTGACAAGATGTTTATGATCAGTAATTAGGTAATTTATTATATATTTCACACCTAAATAATTTCAGATAGTTTATTATAGCATCCATTTGCACCTATATTACCCATAAATGTAATACCCACCATAAATGTAACAAAAATCAACCATAAATGTAGCACCCATCCTATCACTGTGGCTCCAGTAATTCATTTGAATCCTAACTAGATTAACACGTCACTATTACAAAGACCATTTGAGCCATAAGGAGTTTTTGAGATAGTGAGATCATATTTGATCATGTATTTTTAGAATTAGTTGTCAAATTGGATATTAGAAAGGTTCAAATGGAAGCTTTAAATGTACTAGATACTCATACAAAGACAGAAGCAGTTTTTCTACCAAATCTCAATTTCTACCTTTATTTTGGAATATTTGGTGTTAAATTAAACAAAGTATAAAAACCTACATCAGTCATCCCTTGCTATAAATTGACCTTGTAAGTCAAAGAGAAAACAAGTATGTATACATGCAGGCAAGTCAATAATAGATTTCTAAAAAACATCCTGACTACACCTTCTCTTCAAACTTTTTATTTATTTTGGTTCAGATTCAATAACCACATTTACTTCTTTTTTTTAAATTTTTATACGGGTGGGAAGAAGGGATACACAGGTCTGGCTCGTTGAAAGCAAAGCAGAACAACAAATAAGCACCTTTGTGTTTGCCTTTTTTTTTCTAACCATAGGAAAGTGCTAACACATTCCCCCACACTAAAAAAATTACGTATTCGAGTAATCCACATAAGGGCCAATAACAGGGGTCAGCCTCTGCTAGGTGCAATGCAGATGTTTCGTCTTGAGAGAACCACCTAGCTGATCAGGGTATCTCCTGTGCCAGAAAAGTCATTAAGTTACTTAAAGATCATTTTGTACCAATTAAGCAGCATTCATAGCTTTTTACACACTCTAGATATTATCTATGACCAATTAAAATTGGCCAAATCATGCGAAATCAATCTATTTTTATTCTATAACAGTCTATATAAAGTTTTAACAACAATGTGCTACATTGATTTATATTGATATGAATATCAAGACACAAGGTGGGTCATATTCAATGAGAGATAAGAACCACCTCATACCATTCTGTTGGATGTTAATTTCAACAATATAAACACAATTCTGGAATATCAAAGGAAACCAATGAATGCCAAAATTTGTGTGAACAAATGATGTGAGAAAAATGTTCAATAGGTGAAAATAAATAATGGAAGAAATTATAGGGGATTGGAAATTGTCATCAAATCATATCTCAGTTGCAGATCGGAGAATTCATCAAAGTGATCACAGGGATCAAATTTTACAACTGTCAAAAACGTACGCAAAGAAAGCAACAATAAACCCAAGAATTAAGAAAATCAGACTCAATTACTTACTTTACCTGCACGTCTAATTATCTGTCAGTAAAGAACAAAGAGATTAAAAGATGTTATCAACTTACCAAGTCAAGGTAAGAAAATCTCCACCCTGTGAACTGTCAGTCTTGTGTGAATGTTGACACTGGCAATGTTCAATTACTTCAGGGCAGACGACAGAGAGTCGAATTACGCGCATTTTGTCCTTACGCCGCCTTGCGGACAGGTAATATGGTGTATGTGTTTTGCCGTCATATCCGTATTAGATGAAATTAGAAGGAACACTTTATTGATTTATATTATAATGTGTTTCAAAATTAGCATTCTTTCAAATCTCCATGGGTTGATTGTTTCTAATCATAGCTATAAAATATAGATTTATCAGTATCTCAGATTGATATCCAAGGGTTTGTCGGCAAAGTGGCAAATCACACTCATCTCTCAGGTAATAATCAGACAGGTGAACTGAAATTTGAAATGAACAAAAAACACAGTGAATTTCTTTGTTAGAATGATTATATTTTTAAAATCCATTTGCCTTTGTTGTATTAGATATTATAAACTAATCAATAATTTTGAATCTTATGAAAATTGAGTTCTTGGGCACCCTGTTATTAAGCTGATTTGTCCCACAAATATATCACATATATCGATGATTTAAGTAAATGAACTGTCAAATTAGGCCAAAACTGATTACTATTTTATATCTATAAAAGATTTAACTGCTTCTAATGAAGAAGAATTGGTGAATAACAGCAACGGCTATTGCTGGTCAACAATTATAACCAGATCAATATACCAAAATAGGCCCAACTGATTGTAAAGGGACTTTACGAGACAACGAGTTCGTTGCCAGTCATGCATGAATTAATATCCTTTGGGTCATTTTTTGCCTTGATATACTAGCAAAATTTTAAGCAAATCTTATAAATACAGTGAATCTGAAAATAAGTTTAAGTCTGACAGTGAATATTTGGACCAAAGCCAAAGAAAGATGAGATATATCAGCATCAGCCAAGGCGAGACTGAATAGTTCAAGGGAGACAACACATTTTTTACATGTAATAAATACATCACCAGACTACAGTTAAATGATATATATACAATTTAATTAAGAGGTTTAACAATTGATAAATGTCCATGTACGTACAGTCTAGAATAACAAAAAAGAGACTTCTTAAACTTTCTTGATCGGTCACTCATTGGAATTCTGCTGGTACTTCTCTTCTAATTTAGCTAATTATGAATTAATTATGGACATTTGGATACTAATTTTTGTTTTTAAGACTAAATATAAAACAGTCAACTTTTAAGGTCATCCAGAAGCAGTTAACTGCTTACAGCTTACATAAACAGAAATCAATATGAAACACAAACTCTTCTGCTGACATTGACATTTGTATGTAATTGCCCTTCGTATCATCCCTGATATGATACTAAGCCTTGATTTGCCTGGCAAAAATCAGAAAGTCTTAATCATACATCTTTTTCTCATGAATATTATTATTATAATAAGACAATGGATTTCAATTCTGGGTAAAGCTATTGGTAGTTAATTAAATTGTTTTTTAAAAAATATCATTCATTAGAATTATCTGGCATTTTATTCTTAAAATCACCACTAGGATAAAATCCAGTTTTTCAAAAACGCACTGTTTATTTGCGCCATCACGATGTTCGTTCTCTATGGCTGCTAACAAACAGTACAGATAAGATAAGACACAATAGGCACACTGGTTTTTGGTGAAGCCATTTTGATTGTCAAGAATGATATTAAGTGACTTTGTTGGGGTTAGGTAGGGATGGCCATGTTTTTTAATGCCCATTTTTGTACCGTCGCAGTGTGAATAGCCACGGCCTTTCAAAAATGTCCAATCAGATGTAGAGCATATGAAAATCATTTTAAGTCATGGCCTAATTTAGGCAAATGAGACAAATGCCTCACTTTTGAAGCGACCACTATAAGTTGTTTTTTTTTTTCAATTGTGTATTTTAAATCCAAACAGACCTCCCTTGGCCCTTGCTTGTAAGTCCCAGAAAGAGCTCCATCAAAACAATAATGGAATTACCAGATGACAATATTTCTTCAATAAAAACAATTTATTAAGTTTACTACACCCCTTTATTTTCAAAATTTACATCATTTTGAACCAAACTACACGTCACAAATATTTACATTGAAACCACACAAACTTGTAGAAAGTATTCAAGCACACAGTTTGGTACAAGCTTTCTAATGGAGATATAGCTCCAAATATTTGGTTTCTTTTACACATCAAGTTATTTCTAAGATTGAACACTGAAATAATATAATAAGATTGTGAATCTGATTAAACAGAAAGAAAATGCAGCTGTAACTGAAATAAATTGGCAGTTATGAATCAATGATATTTAGTTGTTATCTTAAAAGCCTGTTTTTTATTTGGGAAACCAGACAATAATTGCCTTGTGGAATATCCTAGTTACCTAGCAGTATTAGGAAACTGAAATGCTGAAATTTATATTTGTTAATTCAAATTTAACAGAAAAGGTACTAATCACCCATGAGGTTAATGATGATATTGACAGTTGATTAAAAACAAACAAAATGCCTGGATTGTTTCTCTTGTTAAATGCTCTGAAACATCCTTTTGTACAAGTCTAAAATATGGCTAAAAGTGTGCTTTAGAAATGTTTTTTTTTTAACAAGATGTTGAAGGTAAATGAAGAGTTGAAGGAAAGGGTGTTAATTGGAATAAATAAGTGTAAATAAGTTCATACTTCAGGCAAAATATACATTATATACAGCTTCGCTTGCCTTTCATATCACTTCAGTCGAAAGATTTTGTTTAAGACTGGATGATGTTTGCCAAATTGCTATTTCTTGAAATAACATATTTTTAATGACTCAATAAAATACCATAAAATATCGCCACTGTTAAAATAGTGCTCAATATATCAATTGTAGAGCAATATAGAAATACCACTATTAAAATAGTGCTCAATATATCACTTGTAGAGCGATATAGAAATACCACTGTTAAAATAGTGCTCAATACATCAATTGTAGAGCAATATAGAAATACCACTGTTAAAATAGTACTCAATACATCAATTGTAAAGCGATATAGAAATACCACTGTTAAAATAGTGCTCAATATATCAATTGTAGAGCGATATAGAAATATCAAACTTTGATTTTTTAGTTTTGTTTTAATATTTCTATTTCTATATTTTTAAATGATTTTCAAATTTGCATAACTGCAGATTTGTTTTTAAAAAAATTTGTCGGACTGGACTAGTCTAAAGAGTTATCTGGACCTTAAACATCTTATTGACTTAATACTTTTAAAAATCTTTTGAATGATTTTATAAGAATAGCCAAACGAATAAAAATATTTTACATATTAAAAAAAATAATAGAAGTATACCAGTCAAAAGCAGAAAACAAAGAGCAGGAATTCTTCAAAAAAATAATATGGGAACCTTATATACACTATTTGAATAATCCTGTTACAGTCACTTTAATTAGAAGGTAAAATCGAGTTAAATTCTATTTTTATAATTATGATTTGTCCATTTAGTACAACTTGGATCGATGAGTTGAAATTGAATTGAAGACCATACTTTTAAAACAGTATTTATGCCACCAAATCATTAATTCAATGTGATAATAACATTATTGTTTTTTATGAATCTATCATCAGATCTCTTCAATCAAAATGGAATATTATTCCTGAAAAAAAAATTTCAAATCAAGGTCTGATAAAGTTAAGCTTGAAAGATTTTTCCTTCAATGGATTAAAGTGACTAGATCAGGGAACACTTAAATTATATACAATCGTACAATAATAAAATTAATAATTCTCAAAGCAATTTCATTTCAACCAATAGTCAACAGATCTTTTCTTTTCTAAAACACCTGAAACCACTCTAAAAAAGCTGATATTTAAGACTTTGGCAATACTAGGTGGAATTTAACCCTTTTTTTAAAAAAGATAATAAACAATTTTGAAAATGGTTTGCAATCAAACAATGTGTTATAGATCTTAAAGTAGAATGGTCTGGAATAACCAAATACAAAAATATCAAGATAATTGGCAATATATACAACAGAAACAGTAAACCAACCTAGAGGATATACAGCACAAATTAGAAATTGCTTTGAAAACATTTCTAAGTATTTTCACAAAACATTTTAATGAAATAACCAAGAATTATAACAAAATATATAAATTATGCTACTGAATAGGTATTATTCTTAATCTGGATTCAATCCATAATTTTCTTCGTATTTTCACTTTGGAATATATTTATTTTGAAAATGTTTTCTGTATTATTAATAAATGCTGATAATTTGGAATTTTCTCAGAAGCTTTTCAAGTTATTTTCCTGAATAACAGAGGTCAATTTGGTATAAAGTCCTATATTGAAACTAAGAAAATAAATAAGAAATTTAACAAACCATTCTTAGTCTTCAATCCTTGTACAATTTTTGATAAATAATTCAGTCTTGGTAATCAATTCAAAACAACAATCAATTGACATGACAATTCATGAAATACCATGAGTGCATCTAAAATTCATTCCAAAAAATTCAAAACCTAACAAGAATAAATTGTCAACATATTGAAAATAACAACGCTTAACAGTCATAAATAATGAAATGTAAAAAAGATGGTA
This sequence comes from Lottia gigantea, assembly GCF_000327385.1. Lineage (NCBI taxonomy): Eukaryota > Metazoa > Mollusca > Gastropoda > Lottiidae > Lottia > Lottia gigantea. The sequence continues at coordinate 6,630,874 of NW_008708400.1, forward strand.
AGGGTTGTATATCTAAAACGCTTTCTTAAGCCCTGTATATATGCCTTCTGTAGTTTGAACATTGGGTATATACAGGTCATAATGCCTATGATAATACACTTGTATAAGAGTGGCTAAACAAACAAGGAATATTTCATAATATTTTAGGTTAAAAACTTTGCATTATTTTTGCAACATTCAACAACAAACTTCAGGTTTATACATTAATTAACTATCAACATTTAAACAAACAAGCTTTAAGAGATTGAACAATCATTTCTAGAGTTTATATGTGTGTAAATAGACATAGTTTTATTCTGACCATTAGGAATTCCCTCATAACACTTCTTTATCGCTTAGTATTTTAGACCCAAAAAGGCAGTATCCATATTCCAACTTAGAATTTTATAGACATTCATAGAGTGTAAAAATTTAAAATGGTCAAAGATTAGATGAGGCAGCTTACGAATATACACCAGATATAACACCAGATATAACACCTCTTAATCTACAATCCACACTTTGCTTTCTGGAAATAAAAATCTTATCATTTTACTCATTTCATGAGAACAACTGAATTTTTTTAAATCTAAAATTATTACTTTAGCTCAAACATAACAAAGAGTATGATAACAAATGTATAATTAACTAAGAGACTATTTCTCGTATCAAGTGAGTTTTCTTTCAAGAAATTTCTATGTGGACTGACAATCAACAGCTTGAAAATGAAAAATTCATACGAACATCCACAGCAAATACTTTTAAACTATGTAAACTATGAGATTCTAATCAAAAAAAATATTTTGAGATTCACAATTAAGTCATGTTCAAAGCTACTCACAGACAATAAATAGTAAAGACAAATGTTGAAAAATGCTTTTGTGATCTTCAGTGATCAAGGCTTGAAAATAATAGTTTTGAAACAATTCTAATTATGAAAATAAACCATTCTAGGATTGTTACTAAAATCATAACAGAATTCATGTTTGGGGGAGTTAATGTTATAGATAGATAGAAACTGTAAGTGGTGTTAATTGATGATTTGAACCAAAATAAAAATAACATTTTATCAACTCTGAACTCAAACCAAAATAAAAGGGTCACACAGTTCAATTTTCAAAATCAAATTCCGATTATCTCTTTCATTTTGAAAAGTTTGAAAGTAATTAGTTTTGCAAGAAAGGGTCACAAAGAATTATCTCAATGTATACAATAATATTTCAAGCATCCAAACCCATTGACACCAGCCTTTTAAACAGTTATTATAAATCTGCATACATATTTATATAATTATATATATACATCTATTTACATATTTGGCGTCCTAATTTGGGAACATTTTGCTCATTTCTGTAAGTTTGAAAAACAGTCACATATCTTCTGTATTGATCATTTTTTTTACTTATTCTTTGCCAAGTTTGCCTGAATCAAGGATTTAGACAGTCATTTCTTTTGAACAACCTGTACCTGGGTTTTTGTCATATTTCTTTTAGTGAGAAACAAGGCCCTAATCTTTTTGAGTTTTGACTCATGAATATTGTGATTTATTTTTTCTAAATTAAATTTAAGCAAAATCAACTAAGATTTTGAAATATGCAAATTGGAAAGTAAGAGTTCAAAATAATATACTGAAATTAACACTCACAACATAAAGTTCCAATATCAAACAATAATAGTAATAACATAGGTTTTATATTAAAAATAAAGAAGGCATTATAAAGAAAATGTTATTCCTTATAATGCCCTGTCCGAGTGAAAAAATTCAAGGCCTAAAATAGTATATATAGAGCTGCCATAGTGATATATACATAATAAAAACCTGTTTCTCTCAAACATACATACAAATATATTCAAATATTTGTGCTTTGATTGGTCAGATATTGTAATGGACCAATGAAATCGCAAGAAATTTGAACCAAGATTCACAACACAACAGGGATTAACAAAGAATAATTTCCAACTCAAGAGTGTGAGAATAATTCAAGTTAAAAGCTCAATAAACCTATTCCAGAAATTTCAAAAATATTTTAGATAATTGATTACTTGACCAATCAGATAAATGTAGTTGCTTAAATCAAGATTTAAATTTTAATATTTAAAGTGGGATCAAAGTGGGAAGTCTTAAACCAATTTAAGATCAGTGATTTCAGATTAATGTGAAGTAAGTGAAGGTATATGTTGTTACATTCATTTGTCATATGGGAGTGGATGTTATCATTGATAAAAAGATTGTAAAGAGGTTTTCTAACTTTTTAATGTGTATAGGAGATTCTGATATCAATTTTTACCATTCCATATTTCAGTCTGTGGTTTATACAATTCCAAACAAGTGTTTTATGACATCACTAAATGTGATTAAGCATATTTTAGCAAACCTCTTTACAATCAAGATGCCAAGATAGTTGATGACCAAGCGCAAGAATTTATGGTATCATGATCAGAAGATTAGTATTTTTTACATTCAAACTTGCCATATACATAAATTCAATAAGGCTTGAATTTCGATAATTTGATGAAATAAACAATCAATACCATAATCTAAGGCCAAAACGAAAATCTAAAGCTTGAAACAATAAGCCTAACTTAGGCTTAGATGATGAACATAATATAATTTGAAGACATTAAGTCGATGATTTATAATAATAATGCTCTAATTTACTCAAGTTTTAGTTTAAACTCAAGACGTTTGCACTCAACAATGAATCACATACTGGTGAAACTTTTGAAGGCTTTTACAATGATATTTTGAAGTCCATGATCATACCTATAACCAATATGAATTAGTTTTCTCTCACTTAATCTTAACCATCAATTCAATATATTATAACTGCCTGAATGTGACTTGATGTTGACTACCAATGCTATTATATCCATCTTAGTGAAGATCTGGAATTGAAGACAACGATTCGCTCAATTCATTTTCAAATTTGAACTATCAGCTAAATAAATTTCCTTTCTCCAGTTAACTCCGTTCATCAGTGATTAAACCTTTGAGTCTTCCCATATATCCATCCATGTAGCACTTTTTCTGCAAATTTTGCGGTAACATTATTTTCCATTTCATATCAAATTCATTAGTGTTCAAGATCTTCCTTTCTCAGCGTTGTTAATGTGCCAATGTAAAAGACAGCCGTGTTTAACTAGCATTAAAACTAATTTGAAGATGTAAAATTTTCTTCTTGGACTGTGATTTTATATTACCAGGATTGACAACAGTTTTTTTTGTCAACTAAAATGCAATAACTTTACTACCAGGCTTCAAAACACTGTGAATTTTCTAATACATAAATTTCAGATCTGCTATTTGGAACAATCTCTTTGGTCGTTTTTGGTCAAGGATTTGCTGCAGTCAGTGTCAGGATTAGATGTTAGTTGAAAACTACATAACATATTTCACCGGCTATATTCCAAAACAAACTCACACGCACACATTATACAATTTATACATACATTAATTCATCCTTGGCACTATCATGTTAGTGAATGTCATTAAGGCAACGGTTGTCATAGTGATGTCAGTGACATGTCAGACATAGTGACATCACTATAGAAATGTCATGATGTAGCACTTGAGATCCATTATCATCACAATATTATTTAAATCTCAATTTTATATCAGGTCACAGGTTCAAGGAAGATTATGTTTCTTTCGATCATTTTTCACAACTCATATTTGAGTTTCAAAAGGACTGCTAGCACTAAAAGCGGCATTGGAAGTTAATATTTTTCTTTGCCCCTCTGGGTCTGTCAAATCAAATTTTGGAACTTTATGGGCAGGTCCCCATTTATCTGAAGGTCTTATTAAGGTTTTCAATCTCTGAAAAAGAAGAACATCAATTATTGAACATAACGTTTTTGAATTATGATGCAATAAGGTAAAACAAGGTAAAACTTTGATAAAAGTTATATTTCTAATACTATTCAATAAAAACTATTTAGGATAAACTATTTTGAAGTATAATAAAATAACACTATCTAAACAAAATATAAGTTTATTGGACTATTATTATTTTAGACTATAAAGAAGGCCTTCATACTATAAAAACAGTAGCAACAGCAGACTTAAAATTCACAGTAGTCAAAATGTTTATTTGCTTTATACTGTAATTGGCATAATACCAGAAGGTGAACTTGGTTAATTAAATACACCTTATAGTGCAGCCCGTAAAGCAAATATTTAGACAAATGTAGCTCTTGTTAGACATAGTTCTCACCTGTAATAAGCTACCTTCAGCTTTGAGGATATGATTAATAGCTATTCCTACTACTAGTATTACAGGTATAAAGGCCATAGCCCATCCTATACCATCAGCCCACATTGGATATTTTTTACCAGCATATTCCATTGGTGAATATTGAATCCAGTTAAAAAACAACAAAAACTGAAAAATACAAAAACAGGAATTATTAGATGTTGAAATGTAAAATTCAGATCATGTAATGCACATGCCTTCAAATTTTTTAGTGTAATTTTGCAAATTTTTAAATTTAATGTGGAAGGGCCGTAGCTCCATCAGTTAGAGCATTGGAATCTTTACATTATTTGCTTGGATACACCAAACTCCGTTGGCGAGTTAATGTATGGTGACCTTGATCCTATTATTCCCGTTTGTAAACGGATACGATCCAGGAAAGGTCAATGCAAAGAGGTTTGGACAGGGACCAGCTGGTAGACGGAACTTTTGAGAACCTGAAGACAGTTGTTATTCTTAAGGGTTTTTTTTCAAAACATGCATCATGTTTTTTACTGAAAACTTACCAATAAAGTTCCAGGAGTAAGGTATTTCCAAAACAATTTAAAGAAATTGTGCCAGTGTCTATTTTTCACACCAATCATCTGTTCGATATCTTGTAAAAACCTATCAGCACCTTTTAAAACGGACAAATATTATCTTATATATCACAAATTTCATTTAATAACATAAAAGATAATTGACAAGACAAGTTTCATGAAGTGACTATTGATAGAATAACTGTTGATATGAGAGGTCTTGTGATATGGCATGGAAGTGTAGGAACGAATGTAAACAAGGCAAAAAAAAAACTGTTTTCACTTTTCATATTTAACAAATTGAAATTCTGCACTAGTGTAATGGTATTGATGGATTATTAGCTTCTGAGTCATATCCAGCAAATAGAGCCAAGTCTATGAATAAAATCAAAATTTAAATACTTACCATAAATCCATGCTATAAGAACACATTCTAAAATAGCCATCAAAAACACAGACCAGCTAGCAGCATATGTATCCATCAATTGTAACACGTACATACCTCCCTGTAATAAATCAAATAATTTAAAAAATGGATTAAAAATATGGACGACCTCTTCAATAAAAGGTTGGAGAAATGAAGAGGTCAAAGTCTGGATTGAAAAGTGGATGCTTTCCTCTCCCAACAACAGATTGAAGAGGTCAAAAGTAGACACTGTAAGAACTAGCCATGGCATCATAATCCTTCCTTAAAGGTATTTTCTCAACCCTTGTCAGGACCTTCAGGGTCGAGCAAGACTCACTTATAAAACATAGTCAAGAGTTTCAAAAGACTCCATGACAGCATTAAGTTTTAACTATAATTTTCCCTAACCATGTTAATCAGTGCTTTCTATAACTTTGTAAATTATAATAAATATTATACCTGAGAACAAATGATTAATCCACCAGCAAAACCTAATATACTGACTATCATGACAACATACACTTTCTTACTACGTAGTTGAGGATACGTGTCTTGTACTGCCGTCATAACTGTTTCTAACAACGCAAACTGAAAATAAGTAGTAAATACTTGAATATTAACATAGCAAGAGAAAAAATTATTCAAAATGTAACTTAAAGGTAAAATTAAATTCCACAACCTAGTTTCTGCCATATCCCACATCTTATCAAACAAAGCAACATCAATATGCATTAGAGTAAGCCTATTTCTAGCCCTTAGAAAATACAAAATTTTCAATTTAAGTGGTATATCACTATCAAGCCTGAAAATCTAAAATAATAACTAAATCAACCAATGCCAGAATCAACTTCAGTGTCCCAATGGGGATGAATTGTACATCAGGAGCATTTCACAGTTCAATATACCATGTTTAAAGAATAAACCAGTACCTACCTCACTACCCATACCCAGTGTAATCAACATAAAGAAGAAGAGAAAAGACCAGAGTGGTGAAACAGGTAATCTTGTTACTACATCAGGGAATACAATAAATGCTAGACCAGGTCCTACAAAATAAATTATTCACAATATTATTAATACCATAATGATAAAATTCTGAGTCTCATTCTATCTCCATCTTAGCAATATAACCCAGAGGATGACATCAAAACTTTGTATAAAACTGAAGCCAGTGATTGTTTTTTCATAAAGTGTATCAAATACATTATATGCCATTTCACAAACGAATTATATAGTGTCATTATCAAATCTAAACGGCAAAGTGTTTTTTACATTGTAAAATGCATTCCTTCCATATAATTTTTCCCTATTCTTACCTTGCTCTACGACTTTATCTACCGGCATACCCAATTCCTGAGCTAAATATCCCACAATAGAAAATATCACAAAACCAGCAAATATACTTGTACTAATATTACTGATTGATACTATTAGAGCATCTCTGAAAAATACACAAAACAATAATTATTTGTAAAGATAAGCCTGAATCCTAAGGGAAAACAGACAAATTTTCATTGTTTTATGATTCTACATCATTATTTTTCTGATTTTATAACTAAAAGAGTACATCACTATTGTAATTTGACTGAATGGAATGTCATTTCTGTATGATAGTCAAAGATTACTAAAGAAACTGAAAGATGATCCTCTAATAAAAGATAACTTACTTATAACAGTCATTGTGAAACTTGTTGTAGCTAGATAGAGTGATCAATCCTCCCCATGCTGGACTCAATGCAAAGAAAATTTGAACAGCAGCTGCTACCCATGTCTGAATTCAAATAAGATAAAGTTTATAGTCAATTGAATAGTTAAAACAAAGAAATGAAATGGTAATTTACAAGATGCTTTAAGTCATATGATTTGAGTTCAGTGTATTTTATTCACAAACTGTGTTAGAGGAAAATGAATGAAAATTGAAGTCATTGGGACAGCAGTTAGTGGCATGATTGGCAATACCCAGTACTATCAGCTTTCTTATTCAAACTAGGTCTGTTGCAGATTAAATGCTGCATGGACAAGAAGACCCGGGTGTTTAAAGATAGTGGACCACAGCCACCACGGCATGCGGATGGTAAATATTCAAGATTTTGGGGCAAGGGTAATAACTCTGCTTCTAACAGTCGAAAATAGCTCAAATTCGAATTTGATCTTCGTTTTATGAATATGTATACACATACCAAATTTCATTTGATTCCATCAAAAAATCTAGTTTTTAGAGCAAATGTTGACGGACGGATGGACGGAGGTGCCAACAATATACATCTACATAGAGAGATGTGGGCGTATAAAAACTAGAAATAATCATCTTACCTTGGCCATTTTAAGTTGTTCAAAATCAGGAGTAAGATAATAAATAATGCCATCTTTAGCTCCTGGTAATGTTACACCGCGGAAAAATAAAATGGTTAATACAAAATATGGAAACAGAGCTGTAAAATACACAACCTAAAAGAAAAAATTGAAAATAGTCAATTCAAAGGAATATATCTATAACTTAATGTATGTATTTTAATATTTCCTCATTCTGACAACCAAGATGTGTTCCAAAATTAGACTTTAGAAAGCCTCAACGTGCCACCTAATATCATCATAACAATGGAATATCTCGTTTAGTTTCACAATATCCATGACACATTTTCAATGTGTGCTCCGACTAGATCCTAATTTCTATTTCGTAAACCTACTTAGTAATCACAGCATTATTCAAACTATTGAATTCCAAAATTCATTTCACCCTTACCTTCCCAACAGACTTAACTCCCTTGCTTAGAGCTACAAATGTCAGTAACCAGGCGAACAATAAACACAATACAATCTGCCATTTTAAAGCACCAATATCATGGATACCCTCAGAAATTTCCAGAATATGACGCCTAAAATTAAAATATAAATAAATTAACTCAAGAATCATCAATTCAAGGATAAATTTGTGAGGAATTTGAAGGTATGAGAACAATAAGGATTGTTATTACTGGTATATTGTGTTCTGAAGGTCTTGTGTGTACACAATATCATGTGGCAATGTGCAATATTAAATGTAACTTAAGCTCTTATCTAAAAAATTTTCCTGAGCTAGCATGCCCTTTTGACCCCTTTTAACTCTTTTCTGAAAAAAAACTTCAAGTGGTTGTTTGGTTTTTAAGCCAAGAGAAAATATAAGTCTGACTTACTCGAAGAAATCCTGAGCAGGAGCTGTTCGACTAGTATGGTTCTGAGATTCTGTTATATTATATAAGTTATTCTCCTCAGCGTATGAAGAGTTAAAACAGGTAGATTGATAATATACAGATCCATTCCTAGCTGCACAATCACCTGCATCTTTTAATGAGTAACAATCTGAAAATAACAGCAAATTATAGATTGACATCTACCATATAATTGTGAATATTATGCACCCCTTGCCCTTGAATAAATTTAGAACTGTGGTTGACCCATCTGAACGAAAAACATAATGCAGACACCGTAATGTTGAGTGATAATACTGCCTAAGTTTATTACATGAGGCCTACATATAAACTTTGTAACATATAATTTCTATGTAGGCTTTCAGGACTTTTTTTTAAGTATATCTTAGTACAAAGAGAAACAAAAAGTAAACTTACTAGGTGTTGCCCAGGGGTTATGACACCGTTCCCATGGTAACTCAGATGTAAAGGATGTAAACATGTATAATACAGCCCAGGCAATGATAACTGTATAGTACAAACCAACAAGGGAGGTAACTGCTACCATACCATATCCTAAACCTACAAAATATACATTACCGGTACTTAAATTGAAATATTTAAATCACTTCAAAATGTAGACCTTCCTGAAATTTTTAGACATTTTAGATTCAAGTGGTTCCAAAGTGCTAAAAATAAAAATATCAATATAAATTCCTTACCGTGTAATAATGGGCACATTCTACCAAACACAGTGGCAGGACCTAGAGCAGCAAACTGACCCAAAGCAAGTTCCATAAACATCATTGGTAATCCCACTAATAGTAACATCAGAACGAATGGGAAGAGGAAAGCTCCTGAAAGTATATATACAGTAGTCAATATTAAATCCTGTCTTATCAAGGAGGGAAGTCATGGACAGCAGAAGAAAGGTATTTTATAGACTACATCATATATCAAAGTTAAAATAGCTTCTTATATTTAATGTTATAAATGCAAGGCTGGGTATGTTCATTCTTTGCAATCACCTCATGGAATCAGCAAGTTATACCTTACAAGAGAGTATACAATTCAAAATATCAATGGTTTATGGTGTTTGTAAGAGATGATCTCCCATAGAAGCACTGGCCTAGGGCCTAGGTCAGAGTAGAGACCAATGGTATAATTGTTTTATCAATTATGGCCAAATGAAATTAAAACTAAATACATCAGATTTGATCTTTGAAATATCTCAGTTTGTCAAACTATGATCATGTCAATAAAATTCAAGACATATAGCCAGTTTATTATTGAAATATACACTCTAAATCAATTCATGGTATGATATATTATTTGAACTAACATATGTTACAACATTCCAATGGTTCTAGGTTATTTACTTGTCTATCATCAACAATAATAACAATAATTGTACTGATTGTGCTGATATAAACAGACAATAGTGCCATATATTGTACACAATTTGAGGCCATTTGAATATAATAAGATGACACATAATGATAAGGTTCTGATGAGTGAAATATCATAGACATTTAATAAGCAATAGGGATATTTATCAAGTTGAACATTCAGAACAACCTTTTTTTGGAACTTCATTCTTCTGATGACATATTTTAAGACATGACACTAATGAAATGAAATGGAGTTTTATACCCTACTCTTTGCCTGGTTTTCCCATCTTAATAAATACCAACAATTAAGTCATGTAGGACAATTAGAGATATTGATGTAAAAAACAGATGTTTCTACAATAATTTTTTAAATTAATAAATATGGAGGGTTATGGTTGACCAGTTAGGGAATAATTAACCAGATATATTTATTTAATGACATTCATGCTTAATAAATGAGCCATTATCCTAGATTTGATCTTATTTTGAATAATGATGAATTGATAAATACAGTAATGCAGACAACTAATTATTAAGATTACTACTAGCTAATAGGGTGAATCACATTGCCCATGATTTTTCAAAAGATGCTAAAATTTAATAGATCTAATCTATCCAATATTGAATTTCGTACTGATAATATGAAATATATATTATTCTTATAGTGGATATATTGAGCACTTATTCCCAATAAATTTGTCAACAAATTTTCATTAAGTTGTGAATGATAACTTGTAAACTATGTGAACTTGGAAAAAGAGATGCTCAAGTTGGTATTCACCTTTATCGACTCAAGAATTGGAAGCACACACTGCAAATAAAAAATATACAAACCTCCGCCATTACTGTATGCTAAATATGGAAATCTCCAGACATTTCCCAGACCCACGGAATATCCCAAAAGGGACATGAGGAAATCAAATCTTCCTGTCCAGTTTCCACGATCTCCAGGATCTTCCACGTTTCCGACCAGGTCATCATCGAGTGGTGTGAGTACAGCTGTACTGGAGACATCTTGTGCTAAACTTTCATTTGGATTCTGAAATATAGTTAAAGTTCACATCTTTAGTATGCAATGCATCATCTTTTAAAAATAAAATCCTTGAACTACAGTACAATATAGATATTATTGTTAACAAGATAGATGCAAACCAAAAATAACAAAGTTTATCATTGGTGCAGATTCCTTGAAGAAAGAAAATTCTTCCATGTCCTTGTTCATCCAAAGAAATAGAGGGAGAAAACACAAAAGAGGAATTTTTTCAATTATTTTTGTACCTATTTTAGATCTTGTTGTACTATATGACTATTAAATGATGTAGTTACATTAAGATATCTATGTACATCACAGAAAGTTTCCAAACATAAACAGTCATCACTTATGTTTTTAAATTAATTAGGATCATTCATCTTGAAAGCTTACATAATAAGTATATATGATAAACATAAGTATCTTAATCCATATTCATACAAAGAATCTGAAGCAAAAGTTCTATGAATATAAAAAGATCATTTACACTGAAAAAAAAAAACGGATATGAAGAACTAATTAGGCAAAGTTGGCTCCAAACTAGTTCATATTGTACGTTTACACTAATTTAAATTGTTAATTTATGGTTAATACAATTAAAAAAAAAAAACTTATATATAATATAAGCTTATATAAATTTATTATCAATATCAAAAGTATCATTATAACACAATTTCAAAGGCTTTAATTGGTCAATATCAATTGTTCTGTGGTTCATATTAACTAATCAGTAATCTTGAAATTATGCATAGAATTATGATGTCTCAGGCAGCATTGCCTATACTAACAGAGAGTACAGATATATATATGCTCTCTCTATGTTACCCTATTGAGAATGTTAGTTTTTAGTGAAGTTCATAATAAATATTAAAGAAGAAGCAGATATTTGCAGGCAGTTACAACAGGTTATGAGAGAAGGGAGGGTTAGAGGTTAAAAAGGTCGAAGGTTAGAGGAAAGCACCACAGCCACTGTTACAGAGATAATCAGAGACAAACCCAAAATCCGATCATAAAAGGAGTCAATGAGGATGATCATCAAATTCACTGATTGACAAATCAAGTAAAAAATTTGATGGTAACGGCAAAAATATAAATCTATAAGATAAGGGCACAGACTGCTTGCACAATGTTGAAAGATATAAAACTATGTTGAATATATAAAGTATAACATTTTAGAAATGTCTGTTTTTCTTCCTTTGCCATTAAAGATGTCCTATTTTATTTCAATTACGTCAAATTAAAAAAAAGTGGACCATGCTGTGTCCACCATTTCTCTGATTAGCAAGCAATAGCAAGGAGAAAAGAGTAAGCAGAAGATTTAAAGGGACATAATTCATAATTACTATCTCTTCAATGTGGAGGGTAGCTTCAGGGAATTCTGCCTTAAACCATGCGCCAGTTTTTTCGATGCCAGATGCAGCAGCAGCTGGGTCAGTATACTTCTCTGTACCTCTCTGAAAGGAAATAAAAGCAAGCCATACACAAACCATCTCAAAAGCCAGAAATTCAAAACAAAATTGAATGAATGACATGAGATGAAAATGATAATGTATCTGATACATTTATTTGCTTTGATTATTTCTTAGAGGAATAGTAAAGGGTGGGGTGGAGCAGTCTGATTGATTATCAGGTCCTTTTGGCTGAGTTTACAATCAATTTCATTAATTTATATGAGCGAAGATTGTGTTCTGATTTTAGATCTTTCTTTTGAATCTTTTCTTTAACCATTTAGTGTATTGATAACCTTTTTGCATTGAATTTATCATTTCTATTCTATCTATATACCAGTAGTAGAAATAGTCATTTATCTGAACAAAAAAATGTTCTTTTACTCATCTCACTCACACAAAAATGCAAAAGGTTTTTTTTTATGATGATTAGCTTATAGTTTTGTACTGAAAGAATCTATTATTTGAATTCCAGCTTTCTGGCCACTGTTTTCCAAATTATTTTAATTTACATAAGAAAAAAATCTGGTGTTTAGTAGATCTAACACAAGTTATGACAAGAATGATCAAAAGATTTTGACAGGGGCCTGACAGGAAATGATCTCTGATCAGTAAATAAATAGATGGAATAGATGTATGACTGAGCTAAATGTCTCCCATGGTTGATGAAACATGTTTTATGATCAATGATAAACAGAAACAATGAATTTTAAATGAATACAGCCACTAAGAGAAATCCACATTCAACAAGTAACTAAAAAAAACTAAAAACATCCTAAAAACACAGCAACCCACAAATTTTTACTAGTTTCATGCAATATCACACCCAGGATTCTTAGTATTTCAAATAGAATTCTTTTAATATCTGATATAAAATTTAAATATAATATATTTGAACCATAACCTATGTTTACAATATACCAATTGTTATGAAAATACTAGATAGAAAATACTTATATGTTACAGAATTTTATGGTCGATTGTCAAGTAATGGCCAATAATCTCTTAAGCACATCCGGAACTATTTCTGCTGTGTTTCAATATAGCAGGTCAATTTCATATTAGAGACCAAGGTAATAAATGATACCATGTCAATATCAAACTAGCAAATCAACAGGCCTCTACAATCATTTTTGTGGATTGTTTTGTAATTATGAGCACATACACAAAACATGTGAACATCATACAGTAAATCCCTCGTTTGATTGGTTAAATTTCACAGACTCTTCGTATTTCTGTACAGTGGCTATTTATTATTGATATGAGAGCTTGGGTTACACAATGATTGTATGGTATCTAGCATCTAATTCATACAATACATCATAAGTAACTGAATAACTCTCAGACAGATTCAATGAATATAATCTTCCATTATCATATGTATGTACCTTGAAACAACCTTTTACTTTGCACCAATATATTAATTACTCTTTACTCTATTCAGAACACCTTGCAGTAGAATACAAATAAGAGTTATTCCCCTTACCTCCTTATTTACAGGTCCAGCATAAGCCAAGGGTGAATCTGGCACACTTCGCCTACGTAATTCATTATTATAACGATTTGGTTGGTTAATTATATATTCCTCGTTGTTTCTTTCCATCATAATAATTGATGTATTAATATTCGTAATTTGGATCATGAATATTCACAGAGTTAATTAACAATGGAGTTCAACAACCCTGTAGCACATTGTATCACAATAACAACCAATTCTAGGTCTAATACACCAGATGTTCAAATTGAAAACTTGTCACTATTGGGTAAACACGATATAGATCAATATTTCATATCTATAGCTTATATTTACAATATACAATAATTGAAATAAAACTATTTATATTTTCTCTAGAACAAAGTAAACTTCAAATCTTGGCACATTAAATAACTTTTACATCATATTATATTGACTTAATGAAATGTATAAAAAGAGTTTAACATTCTACACTGAAATTTACAAGCTAATAAACACAGGTAGTGTTTTGCAGTAGGATACAATGAAAAGATTTTTTCATATGAACAGAAATAACTGTCAAGTGATCTTTATACAAACTGTAGCACACAATGGTTTATTTTTGAATCAGAATTACAAAAAAGATTCTCCTCATACATCAGTGGACATTCTACAAAAACACAGCAAATGATGAGCCCTATTTCAAGTCAAGTAGTAAACAAAACAATTAAATCTATTTTTTAAATTAAAAAAAATTCAATATCACTTATCATTTCATCAACAAAATATTCGGATTGTTATCGAAAAACTCATAAATTTAACAAAATTAGAAATGAGAAGGTTAAAAATCTAGGATTACACCCCATTCTCATTCAAATATTTTTATTCTTCTTTCAAAACACTTTATATTTATACTTGTCTAACCTTTCTTATCCTCAATGATTTTCCACCTGATTTTATAATTTTAGTTTATTCTGGAGAAAAAAATCCTTTATACTTCCATAAATATAGTGGATCACTCTCTGGTGCTGAAAGGCCCACAGAAATATCACAGAAATTAATCAACAATCAAAGATGAAGTTATATTTGAAGTATATAACATCTCATTTCCAAAAAAAAAAATCTAAGCTTATATTTCAATTCCAAAACGTCTCAAAACAAAATTTTATCTTCAAAATAATTTCCAAATAAGTAAATTTCTAGTAGATAAATAAAAATCCTCTGAAACACAATCAAAACAAAAACACAACATGTTAAGACTCTATGTGTATCAATACTGAATCAATCAGTGTAAAAATATCAAAATATCAATCAATATCTGAAAGAATAGCCTTAATACCTGGATCATATAGCAATAAGACAAAATCCAGGTTAAGGTGAGCCAACCCTACTACGTAATCAACCCTGATTATAAATACAAATGTCAGGCAGTGTAAAGGTATATTTTGTAAGTCAAATAATAATAATAAATTGTTCCAAGTTTAAGAATTGTGCAAAATAATGTAAAAACTAATGGATTGCATCATAGCTGACAAACTTAATCATATAATAGAGTGATATCAGGTTATGTAGAACAACGCTACTGTTATGTGGACACTATTAATCAATTATGCCATTCTTCAGAATTTACTGTTTTTGAGCACTTGTAGCACTTCTTTACACTTTATTTCATAACACTTCAGCCAAGTGCAATGCAATAAAAGTTAACAATAGACTATGAATATGTTATAAATTTAAAATATTTTAAATAATAGCTGTCATAACATTAATGGGGATATAATATGTATGTTAATATATGACATGTGTAGGGTAAGGTACCCTTTTATAGGGTGAATGACTTTAAACTATTAGACTGACGATGTAAAATAACCTTGAGATTAGTTAGAATACCATGATAAAACAATATCAAGATTAGTTTATCAACCATTCTAGTCTGTTGTTTATGTTTGCAATATGACTTGTAATGTTTTGTGATATTGTCTTATCTTGAAAACTTTCAGACTCTTACTATTATAGAATATTCAAGGTTAAAGAGTTGCAATAGGCCAAGACATTCAAGGCAGTGCCCTACTCGAATCATATATGCCTCTTTCTGCGTCTTTGATTAATCATTCAGTTGTAGCCAGCAACAATCTGAATTGATACCTTACAATTCAATGCCCTTTTGACTATATAGTTAACAGTTTGTGTAACCTTATTGAACTGGTTTGACACAGGTTAGTTCTGAAACATTTTTATTTAAAGCTATACTGACATGTTCAAAAGAAAATATTTTTGTGTACAATAAAAAAGATATCTGATGGGGGTAGTCTCAACCTCGGCATATCAATGTTGACTCTTGTCGGTCCTTTCATTTAAAGGGAATGTAAAGAGGTTTTCTAGCTTTATTTTGTATTTTGTATTTTCCGTTTCATTTGCATCATTCCATTCCAATCCAATTTCATCCAATGTCTGTGATTCCTGTAATTATCAAGAGCTGTTTAACTCTATATGATGCCACCACTGCAAAAGCTGCTATAATATCTACTGCATTTTCAATGGCTACATCATAAAACATTGGTTTTTGGAATTGCAAAATCAACAAATGTTAAATTTCATATTGGATTTTGCGAATTGATGCTATCAGTAACCTCTGTCTGATACACATGACAAAACCTCTTTACGATCCCTTTAACATTCATACAAGCTTTAATAATATTAATTACTATATAAGCTCAGGTTTGTAGGACACCCGTCAATGTCACATTACCATAAATCAGTCAATGACGTCAAAATATTATGGTTTATTATAAACCAAAACAATGATGATGAAATATACAAAGGTGTGTGACAATTCTTTTTCTCAAGGTGAAAAATTGCATCAACTTCATGAAAACAACTTTCAGTCAGATTTTTTACCCCAAAATCAATTCCTCTTTATTGGAGGTAGGAGTTATTAAAAACTATTTCCTTTCCAGGGAAAATAACATATATAGGTCACAGGACTGAATAAAATTGGTGTTTAAGAAGTCATCTTCATTTTAAAAGACTTGAGTGTCTTGTGAAGTGTGTTCACGAGGTTAAAGTTAAGAAACACTACATTTCATCAAAATAGCCATAAAATATAAAACACTGGCCGAGACAAATTGTTAAACTAAGATTAACATTTAATATATTACCAAATCTATATATATCTTAAACTTCTGACCTCTGACCTTTTGAAAACAGAAATCTCCGCAGAAAACTCTAAGAATCTTCTCAAATATTTGTACAATAATGAACTTTAATATTCATATTTTTGAAATTTGAACCAATCAAGTGGAGCAAAAATTACATCAGATTCCATTGAAACCTAAATCAACCAGCTTAAAAACATACTCAAAACAAAAGAATTAATTGTTTGTATGAATTATAAACAAGACAATAGAAAAACATTAAATGTCGTCAGCACGTATTCCCATTTAAAACAACTACCTTGTACTGTAACACAATTAATGATCCAAAAAAAACTCTATTTATTAAAGTGATACTACGTCTTAGAATGAACATAAAATTTACCCGGTGTCATAAAGTTACAACAGAATCCCTGTAAAATTTGGAAAATTCATAAAACAATCAATAGTTAATTGGATTTTTATGGATAATCAGTAAGTTATTTGGATTTATCGGATTATATAAATATATAAGAATCCTGTTATGTTATCTATGACTCCAGGTATATCTACTGATGAATATATTTGCCAAGTTTAAAATTTTCAAATTTAATGTTCATTCTAAGACGTAGTCTTCCTTTAGTGTTGAAAAAATCTAATATGAAAATGAATTCATTTGTGTATTTCCTAAACATCCATGTTAGCTTGTGGCAAGTAGGTGCCTTGAATTGGTAGATATGGCTTTTAGCTTATGATATCATGCACGTTTTTCTCTAATTTAGAGGGCACATGCACTAGCAAGATTCTCTCAAAACATAAAGGAGTAACTACCCATAAAATATCAACTAAATTATTGTTTCTTTATTCAACTTGACAGCAAACACAAATCAAATTCGTTCTGGTAATCAACAATTTGATGTTTATAAAATATAAAAATATGACTTTAATTGAATCAAGGTTAAAAGGTGTAAAAGTACAGTCTTCTTCAGACATTTAATAATGTTGTTATCATTGACCAAAAACATCAATATTGGCACCATGCCATGGTAATGCTAGCAGACTTGCTGGCATGATGCCAAGTAGTTCTGTGGAATCAATGGTAGAAATGGTAAACTCAATCCTTATGGCTATTTAATCTGTACCGTAAACATCTAAAAGTAGGCCAAGAAGGTTGCTCTAATTTAAAGATTGCTGGTTTGTTTTCCAGTCTGACCTATTTTTCTTGTTAAACTGGAAATTCCCAGTTGGTAAGCTTGGACCTACAATTCACAGTAAATCATAAACCTTACACATTATTGACAATTTGTTAAAAAAAACAATAACCATTTAAAAATTTTAATTTCTGAGGTCATGGCCATTGGTCAGTGAATTAAAGTCTTGGCAAGGTTTTAGCTGTAAAAAGAAATCTCTCCAACCAAAGCCTCTTATTATACTACTATATCAGGATGACATTTTCAGATTCCAATTTAGAATTTAAGTATTGTTTACAATTTAAGCCATGAAGAAAGTCAATTTCCCACATTCACATAATATTCCATAAAATTCACAACCAGAGAAGCTCAGATCAGGTTTCACTGGTAAATTCAGAAGACTCAATAGCTCTGCCTAAATTTGCCACCTTGTGTTAAAAACTTAGCAAGTCAATATTGACATTCAAGGTATGACGTAAATAAAGCATTTATACTAAAACCAAGTACTTATTTCATGTCTTGGTATCGTTTAGACCTAGCTCAACAACAAAACCCACGGCTAAAACTCTCATCACAATACTTTCTACAAATAACTTTCTTGTTTAAGTTTTTATAATCATTACAAAAAGATTGGATTTGACCATTGCTATTACTCGTGACATTTTCTTTTGTCAATGACAAGAGTTTCATATTTTTATTTTCTTCACATTTTTTTAAAACAATTTTCTTTCCTCTTTTGCTGTTTGTTGTTTTTTAATTTATACTGCCCCTTGCACTTCCATTTCAGAATCTGAGTACCACTGGTTGTCACCACTAACTGAATATTTCAACACCCAGACATCACACTAGGTGAGGGGATTTTGTTTTATAAAATCTGCATGTAAAAACTTATGTATGTCTAGTATTTGATGAAAAAAAGTGTATGTTTTTAGATTTTGATATTGGATTAAGACTTGGACTGAAAAATTACTTTTTCTCCTTCAAGAACAATGGGCTACCATTGAGCTAGTAAATAAACTTGTTTTGTTTCTGGTATAAATTAGTACCATACTGTGTTACTGAACGACCATATGGTGTAGTGTAGAAATGAGGACATCCGTCATTCCACAAAAACGTGATGGAAAATTGTTAACACTATCTACATTTAACTGTTTTTAATCCTTCTCTAACGCCATGAAATAGTTGGGATTGTCGCGTAAGCTTCAAATTTTCTTCATAAAATAAAATGATAAGAGTTTTATTTCTTGTATCTGGAACATACAGAGTAAATGAAGACAAGCAATGCCATGCAGTGTGCAATAGCTTTTGCAAGTATGTGCCTAAGTTGCTGAGCCAGCCCATCATGAAGCCCTCATTAAGTTTACATGAGAGAAACTCTTCCATAAGAATTGGAACCGTCGCAACCATACTAAACTTACTTCACTTTAGCCTCCATAGAATATCTAGATCCATAAAAATAGAATGCAAAACGATATTCTATAAGGTGCAAAGCAGGACATAAAACTCAATATTTTTCATTAGCCCACGTCTAGTATTTAAGAGAATGCAAACTTCTCTGAATTCATAACCTGAATAAAATGCAGAAAAAATGTAAAGTGGAAAGTGCAGTTCATTTCATCAGCCGAATAAAACCTCAACAAGTTGTAAAAGAGATTCTATTCTACTTCATGATTCAAATATGAAGGGAAGAAAAAATAAATGCCATTATCCTTTAAATTCCAGTAAATCAGAAAGTAAAAACACAATAATCAGACAGCCTGATGTGTAAATTAATTCTGACTCAAGAGAGTCCAATTTGAAGGTTGAAATCTGAAAGTTATCTTGGTGAACTTTGAAAATATCTAAATTATTTTATCAGACGCTTAATGTTTCAAAAATAAACATAGGAGATATTTATATACAGTTTTAGAATTGAAGATCTAAATTCTTTCTGCCTACCTATTTATAACTTGGCCAATATCAAGAAAATAAGTTAGTTACACCTACTGTACTGGCATCAATACACTGAACAGACATAGCAAACACCTTAGTCATTTCATAAGTTCCAAGTACATTTCATGGCATTTAAAAAAATATTATCAAAGACTAGCTTGGTTTCAAAAGATAGAGCGTGTGCGTCTTGAACTCTAGGATGGGCCTCAGAGACTCCTAAACCCACAATTGTCTAAAGACAACACAGTATTATAGTCTCGAACACTTGGCATGGGTGTCTTAAACACTCTCAAAGTATAATCAAAGACTGAACCTCTTAATCTCTGTTCTTATACACAAAGCATTATTTGACCAAAGGTATATAATGCCTGTAAAAATATGGCATGGGATTTGATTGTCTTACAACTGAATAACAAAACTGAATCATGCTAAAAATTAACAAAATCAATAACTAAGAGGAAATTTGAATGTTATTATAAATAACACTGTTCCAATAATAATGCTAATCATACAATAAATCATGTTACAACAGCTTGACCTGACAGAGTATCAACAACTGACGTCACAACATCATCCGACACTCTCTGACGATCAATACCAACATAAACAAAACATTTTCATTAGTTTACAAATTCACTAAAAATACAAAATGAAATGTAGTTTTACATCCTATTTTTTCAGTAAACATTGGACTGATAAAGATGCAAGGAGGCTTATAAGAAAAATTTAATAGAACAATATTATCTTCAAAAGCAAATTGTGTTGATTGAATCACAGAAAGTGTTGTGTCTCTTTACTTTTTTTCAAATCCAACCACACGATATTAAACACAAATTGAACTAGTTTTTGGGTGTCAGTCTTTAAAAAACACACAAAAAGACATAAGTTATAAAATAAATCTTAATCCTATCAGATATTTTTAGCTACATTTTAAATAGATAGATGTCTACGCTATCTGTCAATCAAAGAACACGATTTCATGCTAAGTGCACCATGACTTACTTAAAACTTCTATTTTTGTTTTTGTTTATTTTCTAATTGTTTACATTTACTCGTTGAGTTCTGACAACAAGTTCAAGATGAAAGACTGTCTAGGCTTCAATAATTTAGTGAATTTTACAAGGCTCAGACTTAAGAAGTCATTGCTATCAATTATTTAGGTGTGCTAGGTTTCAAAGTTGCTTACACAGATTCAATTGCTTTTTTAATTCATAATCGTGACAATCGTCTGCTTATAATGAGAAGTAAGCTTTGCTCAGATCCAAGGAAAAAGTCACAGTAAAAGCGAAATGTAGGGTTGATTCTAAAGTCTGTAGTTTACAACTGACGCTTAGATTGCTATTTTACCTTACATTCCCAGACCTTATACTGGTGCTTCATACATTCATCTACGGTACTATTATTAGTTCGACCTTTATCACAAATGTCAACATTTCGAGAAACATTGCATCATCATTATTGATCAAAACATAAAAGAAGTTATCTCCCTTAATACCAATAGTACAACACTAGTATCACTGTCTTGACCAGTAAACAAACTATCAGCATGGTGTCCATAACATTGCATCATCTGTTTACCTGTTGACCAAAACAACTAGGTGATAATGACCACTCCTGGACTGTTCAATTATCAGATCAAATATAAGCTTCTACATGGGCTATTATCTCCTTTGAAAACATTTTAGCCAAGATTTTGTTATTATTATTTTTCACTTCATTGTGTTAAAACTTGATGGCCATATTTGGCCATTTTAGGAGGTTGATTTGGGTCTTGAATTGATAAGCTTATAAATTATAGTCTTCAGAAATACTAAAAAAAAATTCAATTTAAATATAATGCAATTAATAATCTATAACAAAAAAGTAAAATCAATACATAAGGATCATTTAGGCAAAATTGTGTCAATGTCCTTCACAAACAAGTTGTAACAGTACTGATAGTAAACAAGCTCTATCAGCAATCAGCATGGTGTCCATAATATTGCATCATTTGTTTACCTATCAATTAGATTCCAGTCAGTGATAATGGCCACTCAGGGTTTATCAACATTAGTATCTACAAGATTCTTATTTCTATTAATTACTAGTATTTATCAGGCTTATCAACTCCTTTGAAGACCTTTAATTTATTATTATATAGAATTATCATAAGGACACTATCTGAAGTCTGAATATTACAATGTTAACACCCAATTTCTAATGAGCTATACTATTGACTGTGTGAAATGAGCTCTTGACAAGTTCAGAAGTAAATAAGGTGCTCTTTTCTTTATGAAATCTTTTTTTGAAATGATTTTCTGACAAATAAGCAAATAGTAAAATCAGCTAAGAAAAAAAATTGCTCCAAAAATTAATGCATTTGTTCAGGTTGTTCAATGTATCCACTGGACATATTAAAGACTTCAGACATTAAAGAATAAAATTTCAAATGTCTATTCATGACCAAGTTTATATAAATATCAATGTGTCATATCTTACTCATCATATAAAGGGGACCAATTGAGGATTCTGGGTTGAAATGACTTCATCTTGAGTCGTGTAAGAATCAATTATCACCAATAATAGTCAATGGTCATTCAAAACAGCCTGTAGGCAATACATAATATTGGTCAACATTTAATTCAATATCAATTAAAGTCCAATCATATTAGATACCTTGATAGCCCTTCATATCTCAAGGAGTATGGCCTTTTCAGTCTGATGACATTTTAAAAGATTGGCCTCCGGGGCAATATAAGCCTTTTTGAATGCCATCAAAGTCCTTCAGAGGTGCATTATCATAATAAAATTTGCATTTCAAAGTTTTCTTTTTGTCAGGGAAAAAAGGCATGCTAAGCAAATCAAATTTTCCCACAAAACTAATCTCTCACTCCACTCCTTTCTTCCAACAACAGATCATATGCTCACATGCTGTAAGCCTGACCTTAAACTCCCAATCCAGTGGCCTAACCAAGGAGAGTAGATTAATCTATAAATACTCCTAGGTCCCACACCTATATATTCAAATTAATTAATTGCACTGAACACATGCCCACACTGTTACTGCAATGTTGCAACCATCAATTCCCACACTACCCTACCTTTGACTCCTGAATATTGATATACTAGCCTACCTTCATCACCCCTCTGTAGAAAGACTTGCAAATTAGTAGAAATAGATAGTGTTTACTATTAATGAGTATGATCACAAAGTATTTGTCAAGGATCATTGATTCTATTTAAAACATTGATAGATTTCATCTTGCTCAAAGAAGCTGTGCCAAGCAGTGGTTGGTCATTAAATTTTTAATTATAATGAACATGTTTATTGGCTTGATTTGTTCAATTCAAATACAAAATTTATCTTCATTGCCCTAGACAATAGTATTATAATACATTTATCATTTGTTTATGATTTCCTGTGGACAACATTTTTATTTCAAGTACTAGCACTGTGAGGTTAATACAATTTACTCTTGGCCTAACCTGTTTTCCATTGAAACTAGAGTATCAGAATGATTCCATTTAATGTAAATTCAAAAACTGAAAGGCTACTTGAGTGTAAACAAAAAGTATTTCATTCAATTGAGTTAGTATGAATCTTAGCCTATTTAACAAGCCTTGAATAATGTTTTGTCAACTAGCCTAGCCCTACCACACTAAACTACAATAAATTTCTAATTAAGAAACACATCAGTAAGAAATAAAACTATGTCAAAATGTAGGCTAGGTCAAATCAGGTCATGTTCGTTTACTGACACAAGAAAAAAACTGCCGAACTTGAGTCTATCCACGTGGTCTTGTTTACATTCCTGAAAACGAGATTATCTCTCTTCTAAATATGGACATCTCGGCAGCCCGCCATCTTGATGCACGGCCAAAATCAAAACAAGCTATCTGCGAGAATCTATCCTAAATGTTTGTAACGAATTTCACCTCCAAATCAATTCTAAATATTTCAAAATACAAAAAGATCATTGAATTATATTTCGAAAATTCAAAATCGTAAGAATTATCCTCATAATAGTTAGATTTTAGGAGTTTTGCGGCAGGCAGTAGAATGTCTAGTTTCTTTACCCGCGTTTGATGCGAAAGCATGTCGTGTGCCGAAACTCGCCTCTAGAAAAATCATGTTTTACGCCGTTCTGAAAAGTAGAGATCGCCAAAAAATTCAATTTTCATACGTACCAAAAGGTCGACTTGAGCTTCATTCATGGAACTGTTATTTGCGTTTATATTATCCATTTCACCGCCATTATTTACAGAAGGATATAAATGACTCCTGTTCGGTTGAGCAGCCATTGTATCTCTAGCAGACTACAACGTGTTTCCTTTCACACCAGATGGCGCAACGTCAGGTTTCGTCTGGTAGTTGTACACACGATATATTCAACAAAACAACTCAGAAATTTATGTTTTCCGTTTCAGAATTAAATTGTCTTGTAATCCATGATCGATGTTTAAGATTCAACTAAACGAGAAAGAAGATTTGGACGAGTCGTGGTGAGTGTTTGATTGACGTTTGTGATAGACCAATAATAGTAGACCACGCTTTTTTCATTGATAAATACTTCGCGCCATAATCTTTACTATACTATAATATTACTATACTATATAGGCTATAGACTGTAAACACTCTAAAAAAAAATTCTTATTCCCTATAACACAAGACGTCGTGTTGTCCGCTGCAGTGATTCATGATTTAGAATTTTTTATTATTTCAAACATAATTTAAAAGAATTTACCTCAAAACGCGCACCTGTTACACAACAGCAATCAATGGATCCTCTCGTAAACTATACATACGTCAATGAAAACGATAAACCGCATTCAACAAATATAGTTGAAAAGTTATGCAACGAAAATATGTTGCAGTTTATGAGTAATTAACGCGACAGTAGGTAAACCTAAGCTTAATTTGTGATATTAGGAAATTGGCCACGCTCAACCCACTGTATAGAGGAGGATGGGGCACCGGGCGGAGCGGTAGTTATCCACTATCGAAGTATGCTTATGAATAAAATAGACTAAGAACAATATTGAAATTCATGAGAAACCCGTCTATTTATGATAACCATTAGATATATAGGATCTAACACGATTCGATATATGTCCCGGAAAAAGTAGGCATAAGCATGCGAACTGCGCCCAACATTGTAGCATCAGTAACCTAACACCAAGTACTAACAGGTCTACGACCATTTACAGCCTACTTCGACTTTTCTAATTAGGCTAAAGAGTTTTTTTTCACATAAAATTGAATAGGACAGATTTCATCACCTAAAAGTCGCGTCGTGAAAGTAGGTAATGTAAACAGTAAAATAAATTGAGAAATGTCACTGTGTATTGGCCATGGTAAAGCTATTTCATTTATAATATTCAAATTAGATTCGGTCATTAACATATACAGCCAATATTAAATAGACATTGTTAGAGAGCATTTCACCTAAATACTGTCAACTATATGGCTAGGCAGTAAAATAGGCTACCTGAAAGCGATGATTTGACAAATAGCCTACAAGTCTAACTAACAGTACCACAGGCTTGTTGAGTTTTAGGACGATGTAAAAATACTAAATAATCATTATTCAGCCTTAGAAATTGGGCCTACCATCTTTCTAGAAGAATAGCCCACTAATAGCCTTTTTGTAATCTAACAAGTTTTCTACCATGGTCCCGTTACATGACATAATTTTCAATCAATCAATCAAAGCGTGTCATGCAGGATAACGATGACGAATTATGGGATAGCGAAAACTGAAAATGGTGCCGATGGCTCTACGTTCACCGAAACATAGGTTTTATTCATCTCAGAGCACACAAGACCACTGTTCGAATAAGATATAGTCAATCTACCTTTTCTTAAAACTTTATAGGCCTACAAAGTATTTGGGCTAATGTAAAAAGTACTCGCATCTTCCACGTGTTGAAGGTATTAAAGTAAGGCAGCAAGTCAGTGACACGTTATACTCTATGCCTATTGTATTTCATAGTTAGTTATTTACTAGGTGGGTGTCTACCTATTCTTCAGTATTCTTTAGTACTTACACATGTGTGACTAATATTCTATTGTATACCAGACAAACTGGAGGGAAAATTATCATAATATGACCTTGGTCGTAGGTCAAGAAATACAAAATAGTATATCCTCTATTATTTCAAAGGTGTTTTAGGCAAACTTGGAGAAGAGGGCAGCAAAACCAACCCCACTATGTGAAATAAGTGTACATGCCTACTCGCTCAACAGATATCGTTTCAGCCACCTACGTATGCGGACTGGAGATAAGAGTACATTAAACCGGAATCACATGACATCGCCTCGTTGGTTTGCTTCAAAGAGCTTGATCCAATGGTACAAAGCTGGTGCTTAGACCGAAACATCTGCCTCTATTCCAGCCTCTGACGAATAACTATCAGAGGATGGATAAGAGGCAGATGTTTCGGACTAATGCTGATTGCTAAAACTTTAGTTAAAAAGCTTTCTTGTTCTTGCATTCGTAGGGTTAACAGATCAGATCAGGTAGGCCTATATTTCTAATGCGAAATTTAAGTTACATTGCTTTTATCATTTTTCTTTGGGCATCAATCCCAAACCTGTAAACACAACTTATGATCTGATTCTGAAATAAAAAAAATAACTCTATTTCTGTGTATGTTTTTCTTTCTGTTTTGTTTTCAATCGTAAGAAGCTCTGATGATATGTTATCAATAGATTTTTCCATTCTTGACTTTATGAAAGTCATCTTCACATTGTCAAGCAATTACGAACTGTGTCTAGCATCTTGACTTCATTAGGCTCGTTTCTGTTATCACGGAAGTTTGTAAATGTACTGATTTGGTGGGATTGTACTCTAGCGAATACAGTCATTCAGAGCTCTTAATAGAAAGTCTGTAAAACATAACCAATAGTTATTTTGAGAGCTCTGATTGGCGAATCATTGCATTTCATGATATAAGAAAATTTGCTATTGCAGTCAAGGTATATCACGTACTTCGTAACGGCCTGGCATTGTGAAGATGATGGAAGCGTGATTCAGACAAGAAGCCTTGTTTATATCTTAAAGACGATGTCAATCCGATTTGTTATGATTTTCATGAAAACGTCTAAATATGTCAGTCAACTTGTTTGTGTCGTCTGTAAATTGAAATCCAACAGAAGGGCATGAAAAAGTCGTGATTCTTTATTCCCCACGCAGTTGGTTGACCTGACAAACTGTCACGATCGATAACCATTGAGGTCACATGTACTCACGCAACCCAGACGCACAAGGCAATTAATAGAGATTCACGTTCATTACAAGTGCATTGATTCACAAGTGACCTACTTTTTTCAATCTTTTGTTAATGAAACCAGCTTACATATAAACAAGATAAAATGGAATTGAGTCAACGAATCTTATAGCTGACATGTAATGGAACACCTTGTATTTTGATATACTGTTTCTGATTTTTACCGTTTTAGATCTGACTATTTCTAACTGTTGGCTTTGTCTAATGCTAATCACAACTCAATTCTGTGGCATTGTCTTCCTCTGTCTCTAAGTACCAGAACAAATATGTTAATCTAATAAACATTTACCATTGAGATATCTGATATAGCAACTTATCACGACAAAATATAGAAAAATGGCTTATGCTATCTCGATTTAGAAGTGTAATTTTGGCAGAATTATTCTTGGAAAACCTTAATACGTTTTATCGGCGTATTTAACAAAGCAAACCACACGAAAGGATTAATCTTTTGTCTTCCCTTTACAATGCCATATGAAATTAATTTTGGCGTGTTTAGTTTCAAAATAAATTTGTCCTTTAGTCTGGTTCGGTCATGTACCTAGAACATTTCAAAGGTGAAGGTCACATTCTGTGGCACAGGAAAAGTCGTGTCACTGGGTCAGTTCTGATCATTCACCTCAAAATGGCGGGTATTTGTTTGCAGACGATGTTTACTTCTGCTCGGAAGTCAAGTAATTCAGGTCACACGAAAAAACCTCGTTTATTATTTATTTTCCTAACTCCTACATCAAAGATAATACCTATTCATATATTCCTTACATACCCAACATTTTCTAAATGAGTAACAAAGCTACAAGAAATTTAGAACGATCAAAAATGTGAAGAAAAAGAGATATTTCAATGCCAATCTAATCTTCATGGTATTTTTATTTATGAAGTCTACTTGCCTAAATCTATACAGAAGTATTTTCGTCGGGCGAATGGGCATTGGGTGGTTTATAAGTAATGTTTTTTTTTAAATTAGCTGTAGCCCAATAAAAATACACAAATCAGCACCGATTTTTAACGTGCCCTTTTTGCATCTTCAACTGATAGGACGAGTGGAGCATTTTCCCCAACCTTGTTTTTATATTTCTAACATGTTTACTAGTCTATCATGTTCCTTTAGCAACAGTACGATGATTATTCTCATGCCATTTTCAATCACCGTCCTTTTACTCCAAATATTACGAGATTCCTGATTGGATATATGATGGAATTGTGACGTATGGTCTGCCAAGGGAGGTTATTAGTCTCTGCTGACGAGGATATGGGGTTGTTCAAGCAACGGTTAGATGTGAATAATCATCGTATCGTTGCTAAAGGAACACGCTTGTCGAATATAGGCCTACCTTTTTTCATCAGAAAATCACGTGGGTGAATGTGTGCCAGATGTTTAAGAAGGAATGTTTTCATAATCATGAACACAATAAACTATGGACGTTGTAATTTTCCATACGTTCATTTTTTGCGATAATTTATCTTGTATATTTACAGTGCACTGGCGGGAACGTTGTCGTTTTATAAAGATCTTTGTGATACAAATTTTACACTGTGTTTTTACAGTGCTCTAGGCTATACACTAGGCCTTCCTAACTGAAAAACTAAAGTCGGCCAAAAGGATTTTTGCATCATAGAAAAAAGACCTTATTAGTTACTGACTAATAATGGTTAGTATGAAGACCACCATGATGCAAGAGATTTTAGGAGAATGTTTTTATCAATTCACCGACAGAATGTAGAAGATTTTGACAACTGAACACAAAGTGCATTGTCAATATGAAGAATGGGACCCGGAATCCAACTAGGATCTGGTCTGGGCACGAAATAGAGATTATCATTGGCACATTTGTATGTAATTATTTTTGCTTAATATACAATGTATATATTCTTTTTCACCTAATTCTATATTCAAAGAAGGGTTTCCATGGAATCCAATAGTTAAAATTCTCATCCAATTGATGAAATAAAAATAATTGGAGTCATCTTTTTGGATTAATATTGAGAACGACACGTCAAGAAGTATGCAATAAGGGAAATTTTGCTAGTATTGAGGCGTTATCAAACTCACTACTACTCACTATATATTTTAATATTCCAAATAAATAAATACAAAACTTGTTAACTCATAAAGAGGTTCTCTGAACTTTTTTTATGTAATTTTGGTGTTTTCGCTTTTCCAATAAAACTTAACGCGTTACAAATGATTTTACTATTCGCATTTCTTTAAAGGCCTATCAGGAGTCACACGAATCTGAAGGAAAGTTGGAAAATAGAAGCAATAAATGGCCCTGTAACACATGTAAATCTGGAAACCTCCATTAACTCTGATGTACAGTTCTTTATAATCGAATAATGATCATCATTTGCCACTGATCACCGAGATAAGCCTCCGCATTGAGTGGGCATATTTATAACAAAAAATAGTTTTATCCGTTTTCTTTTTTCATTCATGCATATTTTACATTGATGATAATGTAGACGATGTCGCTATGTCTCGTATTTATTAGACCTTGAAATACCCAATGGGAACCCTGTACAAACATCGTACGATGACACGCAGATATCATGAATGGAATTTTATTATAAATGAAAATAATAAACTTACACCACATTCCTCGAGTTAAATTTGTCATCATTTAAATTTTTTCTCTGAAAGTTTATATTGTAATTTGACTCTTCTAGAAATATTTTGAAACATTTTCAAAATGAATGGTTTTGTATGCGTGAAAGCACTAACTATTAACGCATGAATTTGTAAAAAAAAATAATTCACAAATTTGAAAAGATGAATGGACATTTAAGAAAAGAAACAGTAAACAAGCCTCCATGATTTTGAAACAAACAACCAAATAATGAGCAAATAGGAAGGTCACGACTAATGAACCAGAATGACATTCATTCGTACCTTAAAAGAAAGGTTCAAATGTCACAGACAATCTTATCAACGATCAAGTAACAGTCAAAACTGCACCAGCCTATCAACAAAATCAACCAATGTAGCAATCATTCAACCCATGTAACAATCAATCAACCAATTTAACAATCAATCAATGTAACAATCAATCCATGTAATAATCAATCAATGTAACAATCAATCAATCATTGTAACAATCAATCAAACAATAAATAATCAATCAACCAACCAATAAATAATCAATCAACCAATGGAACAACCAATCAATGTAACAACCAACCACTATAATAATCAAATTCAAAATCAATCAATGAATCAATCACCCATGGTAACGATCAATGTAACAAGCAATCAATGTAATAATCAATTAACCAGCCAATATAACAAGCAATCAATGTAACAATTAATGCACCACATTTCCAGACTGGAATGGGGACAATTTTCGGTCAATTTGTGTCCTAAGTAAGGTTCATTCGTAAAAGGAGAATGAAGAACTCAACCCCACTAAATAAGCGGTTTAATTCAGACTAGAACCGGTCTAGACAGGTTTTTCTCATCTATGTCATTCAGTCCATAGTTTTGTTTGGGTGATCTCTTCACTAGATTGGCAAAATAATATTGTTTCAAATTTCAAAGATATGTTTTTCGCGCTTCAAAAAGAAATCACACAACTATGACACGAAATAAACATTCATTGCAGTTGATGTCTGATTTGATCAGCGAAATTTAATATGGCGGATTACCTTCAGACATTTTGCAAAATGCTATTCAAGGTACAACCCATGGCAAGTTCGGAGTAGGTCCGTGTCCCAATTTACCCTATAATTGACGGACACGAACAAAAGGTGTATCCCGAGACGCATTAGACACTCAATGTACCTTTTGTTCAAGTCACAAAATCCCAGCGTTGGAGAGGGCAGAAATGTTATTGGCTGGAGGTATCATCAAAACGATAGCTCAATGGAGAGCCATTGTTAGACCCTAATTGAAGTGGCTAAATTGAAAATAGAAGTTATTATAAAACGGAACGAAAGACTGCATATTTATAATGATAAAAGTCACATGTCAGTTGTTCTTTAAAGCGAGTGAAGGTCGTGTGATACTGATTCCAATCATTAATAACATCCCAGAAAGCGCGTGTGCATGGTTCCAAGACAGTGAACAGAAAAAAAGGATGATTTGTAAGCTGTATTAGGGCGGGCATACATTATTCAAATGCTACAATGGTTCACAGTGTTGGTCACAATAATACCATTGCATGAACTCTATTTTGTA
The DNA here is from genome assembly GCF_000327385.1 of Lottia gigantea. Classification (NCBI taxonomy): domain Eukaryota; kingdom Metazoa; phylum Mollusca; class Gastropoda; family Lottiidae; genus Lottia; species Lottia gigantea. The sequence continues at coordinate 6,662,215 of NW_008708400.1, forward strand.
ATCGCAGGTCATGTCATGGAAAAATGTCAGAAAACTTAAAAGAGAACAAAAAATAATTCATAAGAAAAGAAGGTAAGGTTGTTGATAATGTAGACTTCTGAAAGACACATACAGATAATACAGACTGTGTTTGGCACTATGATAGTTTTCTATGGCCAGTTTGATTACAATGAGCCCCTTCCGGTGTTCAGAAGGTGGATATTCTATTTTTTTATTAGCTCCATCCAATACAAACATTTTTATTGCATGAGTCCAAAAATATTTCTTTTTTCACGCCTTTACAAAACGAAATACATACTCCTGCCCAAGGCTGAACATCATACCACGATTTTCTTTGTCAATTATGCAACTGCCCTATTACTTTACCGAATTTCATCATAGCTATAATAATGTTGCATTTCAACATACTAAATAATTGTTGACATAATTATATTAAAATCAGAAACGCTGGCTAAATGTCCAATTTTAGATGTTTGTATGGGTGTCAGTAATCATGTGACAGCTTCGACAATATAACTGGGACACATATGTTATGGTTTTTGAGAAACGCCCTTGTGTAGAGTGAGCTTTATTGAATTGTCTTAGAATTAGTGACACCAGTTTATTATGTTACCAGAAGATGATCAAAATGTTGAAAATATAAAGGTCGGGTTTATCTAAGACCAATCCCTACTGAGTGGGGTACAGGGTCCAGGAAAAAGATCTACCCTAATCGTTATTAGCTCTTAAAACAAATTTATTACGAGTAGGTAACAAGGGTTATCTCTGGAGCATTCTTTTGTACCGTGCTCAGGATCCTTTTTTTTCTGAAGGTTGAAAACAGATAAGAGATTACTCAAATGGGTTGGATCATTGTTTCCTTCACATGAGGTTCACATTGACCTTTCACAGGGGGTGCGCCTCCCTATATACGCCACTGTGAAGATAGACATGCGCACGCTCATACTGGATTTTTGTTTACAAGGCGTTTAGTTGCTCTGCGCCCGTTTTCTCTGTTTAAGAATGAATCTGATGCCTCGGCCAGTGCGTGTAAGAGTCGGTGTCAGTTTTCAATCCCTATATTTTATCATCAACACGATGTTTCTTTGGTGTTCTATCTTATGCCCATGTGCGTTTAAGATCACGACAAGCCATTGATCATCTATGATTTTATTGTCTGAGAACCGACCCAAATAATCCATCATGTTAAGCAATAGTAAACTTAACAAGTAGAAGGTGGAGTGGGCGATAAATTCCAGGTCATTGAGGTTGGTCGTGACATATTCTCGACACTTTATCTAGAAAGGCCTCATTCAGTGTCAGGGGAGTTTAAAAATCATCTGCCCTCTTAAACCCGAGGCGTATGTTGAATAGTTTACATCTCTACCTCAAGATACACTGTAATAGACTTTTCAAACAGAAATGGGGATATACAAATACACTTGCACACACAGTATCCTTGCAGTTGAAATATCTTTCAGAAAGAATCAGGGATGGGCATTTCAAACCTACCCCATTCCTGATCTACTTGCAATTTTAACCCGAATTCTACGAAGATTGAAAAACAGTAAAGACAAAAAAAAAATAAAAATAAAAATAAATAAAAACACTATTAATGTTATTTTGTAAACATCATTATCAAATACATCATTATTAACGTAAACGTTATTATTATCAATGTCATGTAGCATTATCAACTCTGTAAACATCAATATCAAGGCTGTCGACATCATTATTAATGCTGTCGACATCATTATCAATGTTGTCGACATCATTATCAATGTTGTAAACATCATTATCAATGCTGTAAACATCATTATCAATGCGGTAAACATCATTATCAATAATGAAAACATCATTATCAATAATGAAAACACCATCCTCTATGCCATTACATGTAAAAATCATCATTTTATTGTGGTGTGTTGTAAATAACACCATATTTGAGCATCATGCTTTTTTTATATACATATTTTTGTACCAGTTTTGTATCCTTGTCAAGCAAGTATTCAAGTGCAATGTGTCTTGTAAGATTACAGGATAAGTAGTTTTTATACATTTCATCCTCCTTTTAAAAAATGTAATATTGCATCATGCCTTTAGAACGCTGTTCATTGAATACACAAATAGTAACCACTCAAGCAGAATAAATAAAGAATATTTTGGGCATAGAAAGAAAGTTTATGGGTAAAGAGAAATCGAGTTTCTATGAAAGTAGGGTGTATTCTGTCCTTTATATTTACTTTCATAAGTATTGTCAAATTTATTCAATGACAAGGCAAATATCATTATATTCATTGAATGGGCTACCGACTTTTCTAAGGGCAACCTAAACTAACTACTTTGCGATCGGATTGAATCGTTAGGATTTTTCCTGACCCAAGTTCACCAAAATTCTCATGATCAAAAATTATCTTCATGTGATTTTTGCTTTCCGAGTCGATGGAACTAAACCACGGAACTATCTAAAGTGATACCTTAGAATTAACATAAATTTAAGAATTTTAAACTTAACGAATACGAGCCAGTAGATATACCTGGTGTCATAAATAACATAACCGGAACCTTATATAATCCATATCAAGATTAAGCGTTTTTCAATCATTACTGAGTTTTATAAATTTTCTAATTTTCCAGAATTTACAGGGATTCTGTTGTAACTTTATGACACCAGGTAATTTCACTGATGAATATATATGTATACTCATATTGGCCATTTCGAGAACTTAAATGTTATGTTCATTCTAAGACGTAGTATCACTTTTAGAATAAACTTCCGAGCAGTAACCAGCAAACGTAACCAGTGTGACGCTGGCTTGAAACATTATTTTATAGGTCATATCATCTAGTTATGAATGAACCCAGTCAAGTAACTCGTCGTGGGAGAGTATTATTTCATTCATGTCGCAATAATCACGTGATATTAGTGGGAAAACTCCCTATTTTCTGTTCACATGTAGATAAACTTTTATCATGAAAGAAACTTAATTCGACACCAATTATTTCAAATGAAATTCCACGAATATCTTTAATGTGCGGATGGATATGGATACCATTTGAAGGTTATCTGTTACCCTAGTACCCCAGGCCCACTAATCAACGTATCCCAATGTCCTTTCAGGTAACCGCTCTGATAACACGGATCTACGTGTTTTTTTTTTATCAGAAATAGGACGAAATTAAATGAAATGAATGAAGTTTTACGCCCCTACCTTTTGGGCTAATGAGCAACTGTCAGGACAGTGGCATTAGTCTGCTCTTTTTCGATTTTCAACTGTCAAGGGGTCTTTAAAGTGCACAGTCTGTAGCACACAAACCTCGGTTTATTGTCCACCCGAACGTCTAGACACTTATTCCGTGTCAGCCCCTCTTACTTGCATCACTGACAAGGGTAAACCGGGTTGACAAATCCGAAGGTATTATCTCGAACTATGCCGGGATTGAACCCCGGACCTTCTTATTGAGCCACTGCGGCTCCCAGAATTAGGAGGAAGTTTTGTCCAGCAGCTGGATAATATGTCTATTAGTGAGTAATAAACGTATAATTTATTCGCTCTACATCTACTCATTACTTCCTCAACTATAATTCTATCAATTGGATTGACCCAATTCTTTCTCAGAAATGTCGAACGAAATTCAAAGATTATAGAAAAAAAGTATTCCGTCAAGAATGTGAGGCGATAAGATCAATATTGTAATAGAAATGTAGTCTGGTTAATCTCTATACAGTTTGTATACCTCCTTTCTTAATGTACAGTAAGTCTAATATAAGTACTGAAATTTTACCCCCATTTTCAATCCAGTTGTCGTAAAAATGATTTTACACTCACAAAACATACATCAGACGAGCATAGTTGAAAGTATGAAAAAATCTGTCAGGAGCACAAAAAAGGTTCCTCCAGAAGAGTCTTGTATTAGGTGCTATAGGAGATACTTCTCCATAGAAGCACTGGCCTAACATAGGTCAAAAGTAGTGACTAAAGGTTTCAGCATAATAATAACTTACTATATATATAGCCCTATAACTGACTTATTATCTTTCCACTTGTATCAGTTATTTGGATTGGTTACCATAAATAATGACAACTTTAGAGGCCATTGCATATCGTCAGATCATGGATGGCAAGTAAATTTACCTCCAAAATAAACATGAAACGATACATCCAGATTTTCATTTAAATCAGATTTGTTTCAGATATATCAATGGATTGCCTCCCTTACTGAACGTATACAAAAAGATCAAAATTTAACTCACTTCCAGCTGAAACGGAATAAGGATATTTAGTAAGGAAAATCTCCAAAATCGATAATACAAGTTTTTATATGAGGTATTATGTGAAGTTTTCCTGATGTCAACCAAAATTGGTTTTACAAAATTCTTCTCATTTGAATGAATTTCGAAAACCAGTCAAACTTTAAACAGAAATTGAGCAGACTATAAGTACTCCTAAAATTACTAAGCAAGAATGGGAAAGTGACAGTAATGCTCACAATAAGGGCGACACACAGGTACTTGTTACTTGATCTAGCCCCTGGGAAGGTCTGAGACGAAGGTCGAACAATCCTCTAGCAGGGGACTTCAGAAAACTGGGGGTGATGCACCAGAAACATGGCTGAGTAGAATTCGATTCAGGCAAGTGAAACTGATAGTTGATGCTCTGGGTTCTACATGGTTGGAAATCATCATGGCTGGCAACAATAAGTTCAATTTGTGAGGTGATACGGGTATATCATAACTCAATTCAGACTACTCTACTGACACTTTCCTTTTAACATGGTATGCTTACACATTCATGATAATCTGGATTGAGTTCATTCACATCAATACTGTTCCAAAATACATTACAAATTACCACTCCCACTGGAACATTCACCTTAAATAAGGGATCGATAGAATTCATCTTGGAATCGATTATCAAATCATCTGACCGTTACTGAGATCGTGAAACGATAGAACTGAACGTATTTTTTGGTATATGGTGGACTAAAATATCAGAAAAAAGATACGATATTTTAATTTCACTGAGACACTCTCCTAATGGGGCCATATGCAAAGTAATTTCGATATACCCCATTTACAGTGTCAAAAGATAGTATGTAAAGACGAGCATGTCCTACCTCGCTGAAAAATAGACCTAGCTGCTGCTCTACTGTCACTTTAAAAGTGAAAAATGAAATTATAATCATGAAAACTTCCTCGTCAAATATTTCATGTTTTAAAGGGACATGACAAATCTGATAAGTGAATAACAATAAAATTTATTGTTTAGAATTGTTTAAATTCTGTTCTCATGTAATTGGTCCATAAAATGATGAAAATGAAGCTGTTATTAGGCTATTTAAGGTATTTAATGCCACAGTGATTGATGCTAAATTTCACCATTCGGACAAGTAACCGTGTTTTATGCAAAAAACATGGGGGTAATTTAGTAAAAACAACTGTTACATAATACAGGTACATGTACAAATAACAACTTTACCAACCTAAAAACAACCTGAAGATAAAATTTGGCATAAATTAACTTTGAAAATAGTTCAGTTTAACGTTTTTCTATGGAAGACATTATGCACCATTACTTCCTGGATAGTATGAATCCACAGTTTGAATCAGAACGTCATATCCGGTTGAAATTATTTGTTTTTGATTTTTTGTGGAAATAAGTAAATGTCCACAAATGTCGGCGAAAACAGTAAGCGCATTCAGCTTAAAGTAACCTACATGCATCAGCCATGAAAATTGTGATCGCCAAGGGCACTATTTAAGGTGTTTAGCTCAGAGTTGCATAAAGTGCCAAGTTTTAACGTAGGCTGACACAAACCAAAACAACGTGACGTATGATATTTATTTACTTCTACCGTCAATATTGGAAAATATTTGTTCTAACATTTTAGCAGAGGGGTGTTATTTCCTACGTCTGCTATCTCGAATCATTACCGTTCATGTACTTCAAACGATCTTGAACTATATGGACGGTATTTACTGCGCAATAATATACGCCAGATCTGTTCGTTCTTTCTTTAAAAAATCAGGTAAAGGTCATTTATGTTTATAATCAAGTACGACAGCCTGCATTCGAAGTTTTTTGTATGTAAAATCAATAACAAAGGTTCGTCTTTCCTCTCGTCTGCTAACTTTGTTTTGATGATGCAAGAGTTAGACACGTGATTCTTGACTTACCGCCAAAAACTTGTATTTACACAAAGTCTGTGGATTAACGCCCGAATAGTTTTCAATTATTTATTCTGTTTATTCATAGAAGATCTGGGTTCATACATGTATATAATAGTACACTAATAACTACATGTAATTATGAATCCCATATTGGAGATTGTAGACAAAACAGACGTGCGTAGGCATGTGGTTCCCGCCAAAATGTTTAGAATTTAACCTTATAAGATCTTGAAGAAAGAAACATTTTTAAGTTCACAATACTGGCTGATAAAAAGGGTTCATAAAATGGAAGTCATCTATCAAAGGAGACCCGTTGAGTGCGAAAAAGTATTTCCTGAATGTGCCCTTCTTAAATAGGTCTGTATTATCCTATTGTATTTAACACCACACCTACCCTACCTACTTACCTGTATTTCACCTGTATATTATTTATTTGATAACAAACAATAATGTACAGAGCTTACATGTAGGCCTACCCAGAAAGCAATGGGAAACGAAGAATGCGAACAGCATGTCGTAGAGGTAGGATATGTATATGATATCATGTCTGTAGACCGACCTGGATGTCACTTATTGTTGAAGAATAATTGTTATTTAGAAGTACCTTAGTCTACAAGTTTTGACTTACAAAAGGAACCAAAGCTTTGGGAAGTAAACAATATATTATTATGAGACGACACATCTGACTGAATGCCTTCGGTTATATATTGAGCTGGATGATGAATTGGACATTTTCACTGAATGCTTAGAGAACCTCGATATTTCTGAGCATTTCAGGCATGAACTACATACTCGTGTATATTCATAAGAAATTTTATAGAACGTACACATACTGTACATAAGAGGTAAATGTACATTGTTAAAGAATGTTAACAAAAGTTATGTCTGGACACAAGACAAACACAAGTAAAATTCTGTTGTTTTTTTTTCTTTTGAGAAAGAGAGAATTCAGTGCAAATTCATTGTAGATGACATTTGAATAAAATTTGAGGCGAAAATGTCAAAATGTCTGAGTCTTTTCCTCTCTTTTTTCTTCAAAAACTAATTTTTACCTTTCATGTGAAATTGTTAACATTTCGAGCGACTAATTCTAATGGCGTGTAGGCGGTGACACCTTGGTAACAAACAGTCACCTGTCTCGAGATCAAGGTGGTGTATATCTTATTGCAATGAAATAAAATGTAGTTTTGCGCCCTCCGATTAAATGCCATATTTGGCTAAGAGAATGGAGTTTTTCTGATTTTAAATTGATGGAGACATAAGTTTTATGCTATCTCAGACCCAACTCTCGTTACGTTTTTTTTATTAGTTTCTATTTTTATTATGGCAACTTCGGCGTAGGGTCTAACGACCAGATTCTTGAACATAACTTTTTGACCTAATCCGATGGCATCTACTTTAACCAATCAAATTCCTTCAACGCCGGAGAAAGCGTAAATTTGATTGGTTACAGCAGGTTAAGTCAAAAAGGTTATTTTGACGAATGACGAATGTCCGGTCGTTAGACCCTACTCTGAAGTGGCTATACTAAAAATAAAAACTATTAAATGAAAAAAAAACGAAACTTAGTTTCGGTTATCCGTGAGCGCTGGAACTTTAGATGACTTGATTTGCTTGTTTACGTCGAACAAGTGGTGGTAGTGGGATCTTATCTCGATAAAAGTCTAGTGACGTTGAATATGAAAGAAAGCAAAATTTTCCACTCCAAAAAATGATGCACTTCACGATTTTTGGTGTAAATAGCATTGTCAACCTAAATATAACGCATTCATCAAAATAAACACATTTTCATGTTTTCTACCCTTTTAATGGGCACAATTAAAGAAAGAATTCATTGATAAGTATATCGCCATTATAATAAATCATTTTAACTTTCTTCTGACAGTCTTGCTACCCCAATTTTAGCTCACAATTCATTTTTTCTAAATATGATAAAAATCGATCACAATAAATGCTTGTCTTAAACTTCATTCATTTAAAATTATCAATGAATAGGGACGTCATGAATTACGTCACCAATGACAGGTGTGAATAGGCGTTCAATAAGAAAACGTGTTAAAGAACGGAATTACGATTATTTACATAGTAAAATATATTCTTTATCGCACATTGTATACGTCAATTTCAAATGCAGTGTAAATAAATGTAAAATTACATGTAACTGTAAAACGTCATAATATTGTATATTATATTTATATTCTGCTGTAGACAACTACGTTGACTAATAACAATACGTCGATTGTTTAATATTAAATTGAATTTAAGACAACATCTGTTACCGCTTCTGCAATTCAGCAGGTAATTCCAATTAGGCTACTCGAGTGCACATTAGGTCAAACGTTGACAGTTGACCAATTCTTCCTGGTATCCTCCTCAATTGTAGATTATGTTAAGTAGAAAGAAGTTAAGAAAGTCTTGTTGAACAATAGAACAGAAACCCCAGTGCTCTTAAAGGGATTGCATACCCTGGATGGCTAACAAAACTAATTTTTGAAAGGGAGGCAACTCTCGGCGACTCTACTGTAACAAGTAGTGTCGAAATTAAGAAACAAGAATTGCATTCAATTTTTTCCCCTGGTAAATGAAGTGGTGTAAACAAGTTAGCACTTTTACAGTACACGTATTTTATAAGTTGCATCATAATCTATTTTAGCCTGCCCTTCATTTGTCCTATACTAGTTACTTCATAAAAGTCGACTAACATTGAGCCTAGATCTTCATCTAATATTTAGATCTATATATAAATTTAATACATCTTTCATTTCATTTATTGCATCATTCCGCACTCGTGCATATATAAGTGTGTTCTTCATAAATAATTATTATATCATCAAAATCTATTTCAAGTTTTGGTCATGGTGGCCGATTTTATATAAGCCTAAAAAGGAAGAGAGAAAGAGAACGCGCATCTTCTGTACTTTTTAAATGTCTTTTAAGATTTACTCTTAGTCTGTAGCCTTCGTGGACAAACCATTGGAATAACAAGAGCACAAAACAGATATAGTCCTAATTTCTGAAAGTCCTAATTTTATATATTGCAATTTTAACCACTAGGGCTACCTATGCTAAATGATGGATGTTATAAACATCAGAATTTTGTCTATTGTTAAATATGTCTTAACAATATTGAATTGGCAGGATTCCGGGTTTGCAAAACAAAGACACCATTCCAGTCTATATTTACCTCAGTCTAAAAATACCTGATAATATTGTTATAGTGATTGATTACGACACCATATTGGTCTACATTGAGATATTTATACCCTGCAGGCGTTCAGGTGCGCTGTGAGATTTCCTTGTATATAAATAATCGTCTCTGTCACAAAGTCGGTCTGAGAACTTATTTTTTTAAAAATTTCAAAAATATGAATATTAATGAATGGACTACAAACATGAATGAATTTAAAGAGACACGAGTTAACTAGGCAAAGGTTTTCGGGGGTGAGGTTTCGCGGGTTCATATGCTATTTAAATGGAATATTGCTGCGTAACTCTTTGAATTACATCTTATAAAATCAACATAGAGAGATGCAAGCTCATATAAAAATCTGAAACTTTAAGTTCAAGGGAGGTAATATTATGATTTAAACTTATTAAGTTTAGACTAACGTGAAGCGTTGCGATCATTATATCAGTACAATACACATTCTTATTAAGAAATGAGATTAACATGATTCCAGAACCTCGCCTTCTAAAACATATCGAAGATGATGCTGACACTCAGTAAAGATAAGCATGTAAATCGACTCGACTGAGACACTGCAAAATCAACGTAACATGTCCAGTATGGTTAAAGCACCAAAAACAATTTCTACAATTAAAGTAGGCTAAATAAGCTATAGTACTAATATACAAACATCACCTACTATAAGTAGGGTACTAGGTCTACTAAGTGCTAATTTTACTTAGTTAATTTGATCGGTCAAAATGGTCAGTAGAACAAATTCAAACGGCCCATTCTAACCTTTTGCTTCGTAGAGGTATTCACTGACGTCATCACTGACGTCAATGGTATACTAATACAGGCGAATATTTGATGATTATTGTGGTAACGGTGTTTGAAAAGACTTATAGTCAAGGTCATTGGTGTTATTGTCTGTACTAGACCTACTTAGTCTCTTATTGTATACTTTTCATTGATCTATGCCTTTATAATCCTGGCTTTGAGGTATTATCTACCTGACATATACTAACTAGAGAGATATGGAGTCATGTAATATCTTGTGTCTTTTTTACTCTGTTTGTAAAATGTTTGTAAGGTTGTGAACTTGTGAACGACAGCACAACTGGATAGTGTTATTAGGCTGTATTTGGTAAAATGTTTTATATTGGACTGTTGCTAGGGTAAAATTTCTGATATTGGACTGTTGCTAGGGTAAAATGTCTGATATTGGACTGTTGCTAGGGTAAAATGTTTCATATTGTACTGTTGCTAGAGTAAAATGTCTGATATTGTACTGTTGCTAGGTAAAATGTTTCATATTGGACTGTTGCTAGGATAAAATGTTTTATATTGGACTGTTAGGGTAAAAAAAAAATTGATATTGGACTGCTGCCAGGGTGAAATGTTTCATATTGGACTGTTGCTAGGATAAAATTTTCATATTGGACTGTTGTTAGGGTAAAAAAAATAATATTGGACTGCTGCCAGGGTAAAATGTTTCATACTGGACTGTTGCTAGGGTAAAGCATATGATACTGGACTGTTGCTAGGGTAAAATATCTGATATTGGGCTGTTGCTAAGGCACACTGTCTCATATTGGACTATTGCCTAGGTAAAATGGCTGATGGATATTTGACTGTTGATATGGCAGAAATTGAAGTGTTGCTAAGGTAAAATATTTGATATTGGAATGTTACCAGGATAATATATTTGATATAAGACTGTTGCGAGGGTAACATATTTGATATTAGACTGTTACCAGGATAATATATTTGATATAAGACTGTTGCTATGGAAACATATTTGATATTAGACTGTTGCCAGGATAATATTTTTGATATAAGACTGTTGCTAGGGTAACATATTTGATATTAGACTGTTGCTAAGGTTTAAAAGTTTCAAATGAATTATTTTTGTATCAAAACCTAAAAAAGGACAATAAAGGATAAATTGTCAACAACAACAACCAAAAGCAACTAAAGCAGTCGTCGGTAAGCTTAGAATATAGGATTTCGTGTCTATCACAGTAGATTGATCAAAACACGAACCTATTTCAATTATTGAGGCGCAATATGATAATTCCTACAAATCAATAAATTTAAAATTAAGCCACTTATCTGGGAATTAAAATACTATGTTGAAGGATAATGATAATGTTAAAATTGAGATCACGAGTTGGTAGCGTGGATGGTGGCAGACCAACATCTGGCACGTGGGAGGAGTTCAGTGGTTTATAAATCTATAATATATTAGTAGATATACCAGTTAGTTATTTATTAATATTGATTGTAATTTATAGCTCTAGACGAGACCTTTCGTGTGTGTGTGGTGGTATTGTTGGGAAAGGAGGGGGAGTGGGGAGGGGGGCAATATATCATTGTCTGTCTGGGAGGTGTACCCTCATATACAGTTCTTATGTAAAGATAATCAAACACGAGTTCAAACAGTGTGTTTATGGGTGGGAAGAAGGTTGGTTTTAGGCAGGGGTAGAAAATCCCAGACACAAGGCAGTCGTACCATGAAGTATCGGTCCATATCTTGTGAAAACGAAAGCTGAGTATTTAATATTTCAGCAAAGTTAAGAAAAGAAAAATGCTGATTCACGCCTGGCCTATCAGTTATGGTATTTATCTATTAATTTTTTTAAAAAGCGCTAGTCTAAAACATTCTATTTACATTTATACTTCCATATAAAAATATACCACAATCTTGTTAACTTATTAAACGCTTCAACGCCATTTACTTACTCTGGCTAAATTCCCCTTATTGGACACTGCATTTATTAGCCTAATCTGACGTAGAAAAGCAGGAAATTTCCTTTAATCTTTACACAATTCCTTTACAGTCAATATCAATAAAAACTAATTCCAAGTTATTTTTTCTCTATTACACTTCATCAATAATCCAGAACTTATGTGATATTGAAAAGATCGTTATATAATCTTTCTGTTTAGAAATAATACCATCAGTCTGGTTTTCTTGTTTTGTAAAGTCTTATTACAATAATATTGGTTCTGATAAAACAGACCATCACGCCTGTTCTGTATTAAAGTTTTACAAGATCTCATATAAATTATGATGGAAGGGGCTGGATACATTTTACAATAAAACCGCGCCCTTTACGGCATTGAGATGCCATATTCTATTCTGCACAACGACAGGGTTATAGGGTTACAGGTATCGGCCCCAGCCCACCCAATCTCACCCAAATCAGTAGCTCAACTTTATTAAAAATGAAACAACTATTTGATTCTACACTCTTCACAGGGCTATCAGTTCTCTCGTTTAACTCAACAGCATAAAGCCAAACACCTCTAAACCCACCGACCTCAATCTTCTTCCCAAATAACACTCAATATCCAAATCAGAATCTTTTGATAACTTTCTTCCTCTTGGCAACCTCCAAGAATGTCAGGAGATTTTAGTTGCTAGGTTATTACGTCAAGTAAATATTAATCACGAGTTTCAGAATGACCTTTGACATTTTGGTACTAAGATGTTCGATATAGTTCGGATTTAGATCTTCAGACGTCAATATAAAATACCTGTATCGTAATTACATGTATATATTCAGACGGTGTAATTGTTTGAAATGTTACTACAAAGTTTTGATCTACTCCAGGACGTCTCTCAGACAGATGCCATGTCGAATTGAAACGGAAGTGACATGAAGGAGATCTTGCTCAAAATATAAGCTAATAAACACGGTAAATGTAATATTATCGGCTTCTAAAATTCAATTGAAGATGTGAACTATGGCGTTTATAAATGAAATGAAATGAATGGAGTTTTACGTCTTACTTGTCTGCACCATGTGGGTTAATTCATCAATAAATTGTTCATGCAATATATATATCTTACAGTAGACTAACAGGTCTAACTAAATCCGCATAACAAATTGCTAAAGTAGACGATGCCGACCATAAAACTATGTACGTAACAAATTAAACAGTGACGTTTCTAAAAATCAGTACGTAGGGGCAACAAAATTGTTAAGGGAGGGCAATAGGTAATTTTTAACAATGTTTACAATGAGTTGGGGCCAAACAAAACCTCCAGTGGTTCCCAACCTATTTCAGTCTTCACATCCCTGGAGCAATCACGTGGAACTTTCACACCAAATATTTGTTTCATCCACATTTGCAGTATGTGATGATGTGAGGTGATCTCTCAACTCAAAATAAATTCTTCTCCTACACCAGAAGCCGCACCCCTGACACCCTAGTCCCACACCCCAGGGGTGAAAACATCTCAGGTTGGGAAACTGTGATGAAAGTGAATACCGATTAAAACATCCATATCATGAGAGTTAGCGGCGGCTGTCGACAATAAAACTATACCACGTCAGAGGTGACGGGTAGTGTATATTAATGAAAACTATACTTTGATGTTGACATTAATGTTTTTCTAGAATAGAGGATGACGACAATAAAACTATACCACGAGGATGAGTATGGCAAAGATACCACGAGAAGATTATAACATAGAGGGCGCATATAAACGGAAGGTCGACGACAAAGTTGTGCGAGAGATGATGTCGACGATCAAAGGATACAGATGTCGCGTATAAAACTTTATCTAATAAAAAAAAGATTGCTTACCTTTTCTAGTGTACCACTCATTATCCGTTGATTATTTAGACGGAAACGATGGGTCAAATCCCTATTTTGAAAAAGGTTACACGTCAGCGTGCTACAGCACTAAAATTACGTTGAGTGTAGTAAAAATAAATGAATGAATGAAGTAATGAATGGAAAACTCATTTAAATATTGTCACTATGTAAATAGTTCGCTACTCGAGTAGGCTATAATGTCTGCTGTACACGTTTTAAAAGTTTAAAAAGTCAAAGCAGCTTGGTCGATAAGGACAAACTGACAAAGTCTATTAACACAAGTACCACTCTAGCACTAGGTCACAATTATTTCACATGTACCTTATTCTAAACAAGTTAAATATTTTAAAAACAAAGCTTACTGAAATAAATCTCAACTAAAATGATCTGAAATAAAATAAGGTTCGCCTACACTAAATGGGCCATATGGCACCTCGACAATATTGCAACTTTTTGATAATGCACTGTATGACTGACAACTAAATTGGAGACTTCGCTTTATAAAAAAATTCTTTCATTGCCTTTTCTATAGCTATTAAGATTAAATCCCTTACATAGCGTTTATAATCAAGCATATCTATTGGCCTGTTAAATTATGCTACAATCGTGTACATTTCTAGTATAATATCTAATAATACATAGGATTGCTTTTAAAGGAATAGTCAGCTTTATGATAAAATTCAAATTTCTGATGGAAAACCCTTTAAGACATAATAATGTTTCAATATGGTACCCCTAGGATCAAACAGAATGATTTTATTGGACTATATCTAAAAGTTTTTTTTTATTTCAGAAGCAAGGCGAAGATTTATGTTCTGTTTATTTCTTTTTTTGTTCGGATCTAAATATACTAGTAGAAAGTCTCTTAATGTTTCTTATATGGGTAACAACTTTTTGTCAAAATCAAATTAAAACGCTTACTTGCATTACAAGATGACTTGACAAAAAGTAAATCCTTTTCAACCTATTCGGATTTCAGGACTTATAATCAACTTAACTTTTGTTTTTAAAAAGCCTATGACGTATATCAAGAACATATTGGTGGATACAAATTAACTTACTTCAGTGGCATTTAGTAACTTGAATATATGAACACAATTTTATGGATAACAATTACTTTAATAAATAACTTGCGACGTTTCGACGAGGATACTTTCGTCTTTATCAAGCAATTGTGTTCATATATGGATGGATACAAATTAACTTCAGATCAGACCATTATTCAAAATGAAAAGTTATAGCTATTTGTTCTTAGAGAGACGTGCGCTCTTTTGGGGGTTGGTTTGAGTCTTGAATATATGCAAATAGTCTTCGGAAGTACTAGAAATGTACGAAAATCGCATAATTCCTTCAAAAATGCATCAAACTACGAATAGCAATTTCTATTTCTATAAATTTCTTTTCTATATATATGGCAGAATCTCAAGAAAAGACAAATCGTCATTTTAATATTCAAAAGCGAATAATTCTGGACACATATTGATTTGAAGGCTCAAAGTTCGACGGTGGGTGGTGAACCCTATTATTGACTAGCTTGGCTAAAAAGTCTGTTTCAGACAATAAGGTTTGATTGGATGGTCAAACGGAGGGCGAACCTTTCGCGAATGATAAAGTCCTAACTGATCACCAATGGCGAAGTGTTTAGTTGTAAAAGAAATTGCTTTTGTTTTACGATTGTAAAGAACTGTTTCGAAAAATTTATGTTAGAGACATTGATAGCACCTATTTGCAGCGTGCAAGTTTCAGTCAGGCGTTTGTGTTATGGTTCTTGTAATTTTGTTTAACTAAAAAAGGTTTAAACCTCTTTCACGAACCCTTTAATCATCGATGTCATATCTGGACTGACACAAAGCTGTCTGAACTTTGGTGGTAGGCTACAATTTACTGAACTGAACATTCAGTCTGAAAACTGCTTTAAATAGTTGAGATCGACCTCCAGCACCCAATGAAGCCTATAATTATATCCTTTAAATATTGAAAACTACACGTATATCATTGTTTCAAGGAATATAATTTTAGATGTTTCATAACACAATATACTGAAGGCCACACGGTGTGTTTATTTTCGTTCTAGATCACAATAACAAATCAACTTTGATTAATATGAATCTAAAGACATTGGGTATGACAAAATCCAATATTTCAACTTATTTTTCTCTTCTCATTTATCTGGATAGTGACAGGAAGAAAACATATTGGTGTAAAACAACATAATACAGACCTAACATAGGTCTAAAGGCTATTACCACTGTCCTATAAAAACATCATCATAACATAACTACATGACCCCAAACTGGAACCTGAAAAGTTGACGTAATTCATTTCATATCAATATTTGACTCTAGATAATTATGTAATGGGTCAATGTCGATATACCGTGATCAGGTCGTAAATGACATATATTTCGGTTGTAAATTCCTTTTTGCACTTGCAGTTGAGGTGAAGAGTCGACTTCAGGGTTTCACCAATCACAATGCAATATCCCTTATCTATGAAGAGATAAAATGTAAGGCTTATAGGGCGGACCAACATACAAAATATGGGACATGAAAAATATATATTTTTGCGTGATTAAGTTTGCCTTTATCTTTGTGACAAGTAAACTAACATGTATTTTCCATGTCAAATATTATCCTTTCTTATTACTTATATTTAAATGTTTTAAGAAACAATTTTATAATGTTCATTTTCATAGAGTTTAAAATATGAAGAATTTATAACCACCTACGCCGCCTAATAAAGCGTTCATTGTAATGTCGTTATGTATCATGCACTCTATATAAACATAAAACCTAAATGCACTAAAATAATAATTTTACATGTGTTTATTTCTGCTTTTGACTAGACAAGTGACTTTTAGATTAATTTGAGTTTTATTGTGGACAACATGGTGTTCATCAAATCTGTGGTTTATTATAAAATAATTTTTGATCTTTTAGTATTGTGCCCCAAAAGTTCACTAAAATATGGAGTTTAACATCGCAAATTCGGAAATAGTAGCTTGTGACAAGATCTGTTTTCTGTAACCAGATTGAAATTCTTTAATTAATAAGATGGCGGGGAAACAGTCATGTTAAAGAGCCATGCCAAAAATGATACTCTCTTGGATAGTGGCAGAGGCTCAACTTGATGAATGGGGGCTCGTGGACTCAAATAGGTTTGGACTCCTCCGGGGAAATTGTCGATTACCATATTAAGCTCTCCTGCATTCCGAGACCAGTGTAAGTCGATTTAATGCCTGTTGATATTATTTCTTGGGGATGGGGGCCCTTGGACTTGGCTCAACCGGTCCCTATAGAAGTTGAACCACTGGATAATAATTGGTAGGAAATTGCAAATTGCAATAGGGTTGAATTAAATATTGTCTTAAAACGCTAAAGATGGAACAGGTAGCGTCCCTTTTATAAACATCTTGTGTGTGCGTGCAGCTCTAGATAATTCTATTTAGGCTAATTCATGTTTTGACGCACTTTTCATAACAATAGCCACATATTTAAATGATAAACAAAACGAATTAATTTTGTCATGGGATTTGTAGATTGACCTAGGAGTTCTTGAATAACATTTTAATCATAGTTATGGACATGAGATTGCGGGATAGGCTTTTCTACTTCTAGAAAATTTCTTTTGCGGTCAGTTTATAGTTTAATAAAACAGATTTCAAAAAACGTTTTTGTTTTGCCTTCAGTTATTATAAATCACATATTTTATTGGCTGCAAATACATTCCAAATCAACTTTTATGAAGTCTGCTTTGTATTATTTAGGGGGTTGAATAAACTGACGTGTCTATTCTGTCTTTTTGATTTTATGTAACTTTAATTTGATTGTGATGAACAGATTATATCTAATGTCTGCCTCTACCATGAGAGAATACATTGTATAAATCTCCGTGTTTAGACAAAATATTCATCATTTTAATCAAATAAAAAAATGAAACGGGATTATCTGAATTCTTGTAGAATATGACTTTAGATTAAGGCCAAGGTTAGTATATGTATAGCATATTAATCGGAGCCTTTTGTTTATGATATACTATTCTTGGTAAGTGTCAACAACTCGGACCAAAACAAACTCGGACCACTTTTCATGACACTTTTTTGAGATTCGGGCCAATGTTTTGGTTCGAGTTTTCCTGGTTCCAGAGAAACCCCACCAATGTGATGTTTGTAGAAAATGTTTTTGCACTACAAGTTCACTCCATGTTCACATGAGAGTTCATACTGGCAAGAGACCGTTCAAATGTGGTGTTAGTAAAAAATGTTTTTCTCGGACAAATTGCCTTAAAGAGCACATGTAAATTCACACTGAAATAAATCGCAAAAAACTGTAGACTCAGTAGCAGTGTATGGCCGGGGACTGATTAAACTATTGAATGAGAAATCTTTTCCTCAAATAGCAAACAAAAGTTGCCATGGGATTCGATATCAAATTCAATTTTGTTTGTATCCTTTTATCACGTTTCTATGCCAATGTTTGGGTTGAACAAAGAATAATCATTAAATTTTTGTGCAGGTTAAAACTTGATTGGATTAACGATTAGTTTATTAATGGACTCAATATTCGAGACAGATTGACAAACGAGTTATTCCCCTTCACATCAACACCAGAGGACGCCACATCAAAATACCGGCAGCATGGCTTCTGTAAGTTGAAATTTGTGTGTTTTTGTCGAAATTTACTGATTTAATCATTGTACTTTAATAAACGATTGCTATTTGAATAAAGAAATATCTAATATCTAGATCTAAGGTCTTCAAGAATATTGTGGCGTCTAAGTCACTTCTTTAACGACGTTTCTTTTTGTTCAGTTTTCTGCAGTTACTTTTTTGACTTGTTTTGTTATTGTTGACAACCATTAAATCTTTCATCCTTCAAATTTCGTTCAAATCTCTTGAATAACTATGACAGGGAGGCATTCAATTCTGAATAATATTTTCAAGTCAAGTCAAGCTGAATACAAATACAAATGCTTTGAAATAGTTTAGTGGAAATGGCAAATTTGATAGAAAAACATGAAATAATTAGAGCAGTAATGTAATGAATAATAATGTAAAGATAATGTAAAATACATTGAAATATATTTCCTCTCTAGGTTACAGCAGAGAAAGTTCAGGAAGTGAGAGAGGTAACTAGGATTGAAAGAATCGGTAAGTATAGATCATACCTCTCATTAACTCTGTGATAATATAGGCATTTGATTTTGAAAAGATTTACATTACCACAAAAATGGATTAAATTTGTGCAAACAGTAATTGGCTGTTAATGTATGAATATGATTAACAATAAAGAAGTAGTTCAGCCTGGTTTGGTGTGGTAAACAAGGTGAAGACTGTTATTAAAGTCTACAAACTACATGCCTTTGAATGAGTTATGGTGTAAATTATTCATATATTATAAATGCATCATATTGGCATTGCTTGCATTACCGTATCTCATGTTATATCCTGTAATTTATAATACTAATATAATAAAAAACATCTGTTCTTTCATTGTAGGTGCTCATTCCCATATTCGAGGGTTAGGTTTAGATGATGCGTTGGAAGCTAGAGCAGTATCACAGGGTATGGTGGGACAGGCAGCTGCTAGGAGAGCTGCTGGTGTCATCCTGGAAGTTATCAAGGTATTAGGGCATTTTCTTTCACAACAATCACTTTGTATTTACTCATTTTTATGTCCCAGGTCAGAGACATAGACACACTCTCTGTGTTTTATTAAAGGATTTGGATCTAAGATGTCTACTATTTTTCTAGCCAAAGTGAAATTTTGTTTTTATTTTCTGTATAAACAGGGCAAAATAATATTCTCTATAAAGTGTTATGCAGTGCCTTTTCCATGAAAGGAATTCTCCTTCTCTATGCAAATTTACTTGAATTCAAACTTCTCAGTTGTTGAAGTAATGATATTGTATTTTCAGGAAGGTAAAATAGCTGGAAGAGCTATATTAATAGCAGGACAACCTGGTACTGGCAAAACAGCTATAGCTATGGGTAAGTGGATATCACAACATTCTAGAATCTTTGGACAAATTTACATCTTTTAGCAATGTTACTTATTTACAATTAAAAAACCCCACAGACAATGTCAAACTATTTCAATTTGTATTTTGTAATACACTGTGATAAGTGTGAAATAATGAAATTTATGCAATTACAAAACTTCACACTGTTTAAATAGTGCTAAATGCATCAATTGTAGAACGATAACGAAAATAACATTATGACAAATGTATTTTCAGGTATGGCTCAAGCTCTAGGATCTGACACACCATTTACTAGTATAGCTGGTAGTGAAATATTCTCATTAGAAATGAGTAAAACAGAGGCACTGACACAGGCTTTTAGAAAATCTATTGGTGTCAGAATTAAGTAAGTTTTTATTCTCTAAATGTCTAATAATGATTAATGCAAAGGTGTGATACTTTGCTAGAAAACCTGCTGGTCTAGCGAAAACCTTTTTGAGAGCATGCCTTGGACATTATTTACAAAAACACAGGTTTCATGTGACTTCTAAATTTGTCTCATTATAGAGAAGAAACTGAAATTATTGAAGGAGAAGTGGTAGAGATACAGATAGACAGACCAGCTACAGGCACAGTGAGTAGTCTTTTCCTGAACAGATAATATCTGGACACAAAATTTTAAAAGAAAGATTAACTTATCCCAAAATATTACTATCTTAAATATAATTTTCTTTAATTATATTGTTAAATATCTAATGTAATGTTCTAAGATATTTTGAGTTATTGATACTTATGAGATTGTTTGGGAGAGATGTTCATTAATAAAAATTTATTTCTGGTTAATAGAAAAGCATTTGAAAAGCAGAATCCTCTACCACGTTGACAGTCAGATTTATTTTGTTTCTGATTACAGGGAGCTAAAGTTGGTAAATTGACATTAAAAACTACAGAAATGGAGACAATTTATGATCTGGGACAGAAAATGATTGAATCCCTGACAAAAGATAAAGTTCAAGCAGGGTAAATATCTTGGTTTAATCGTTTAATTTAGTAGCCTTCTCATAACCTTCCATTGTTACTAAGTTTTTTCGAATCAAAAAGAGACATTTTCCAGAATATGCATGCAGTGATATTCAGGTTTAGAGAGAATCACTAGATCTATTGTATTGAAGGGAGTTATTATGAAATATGAGAGAATCTGTATTCATTTGTAAATTGCATATTACAGAGATATCATCACAATAGACAAAGCATCAGGAAAAATCACCAAATTAGGCAGGTCTTTTACACGAGCTAGAGATTATGATGCTATGGGTCCACAGGTAATTTATTCACTTATATAGTTCTGTAATTTTTTCAATCAACATGATAGATGCAAACAGTAAAATTTCTGTAATATATATTATTCTCCTAACACCAGCATGTGTATGTGATAAAGTATGCAGTGTACTTGTTAGTCCTGTATAAATTTTTTTCATCTTAATTTAATAGTAAGGAACTGAATAAGTCGTCAAATTGTTTAGAATTAGTATTCTTATTTTCCAGACTAAGTTTGTGCAGTGTCCTGAAGGTGAACTACAGAAGAGAAAGGAGGTAGTACATACAGTAACATTACATGAGATAGATGTTATTAACAGTAGAACACAGGGTTTCTTAGCTTTATTCTCAGGTAGGCTTTATAACATCTACTTTTGGCATATATTTGATACTCACCTCCATTTTATTTCTCCTTTTAGTTTCCTTTTGAAATTTCCATGTTCTCTTGGTCAGAGACTCTGATGTTGAATGATCTTCTTGTTGACAACTAAGTTACTCAATTCAAGCATTGTACATGGTTAAAATCGAAAATATTACCTTGAAAACTACTCTTACGGAGTAGATAGTTATTAGTCAGTCTGCAAAGGACCAATACGAATATCAAAATAGACTCTTGTGAAGGAATGTTCGGTTACAAAACACAACAAAATTACAAATTAAAAATGTACGAAAGTAACAAAAAATTCAATGATTGGACACATGTTGAAGTTGCCATCATGCAAGAATAGTATATAAATCAAAGAAGTTTTCCTTATCTATTTTTTTTCTGTTGGATAGTTGTCTTGAACCAAGATAAATATATATTATTTTGACTATTCAGGAGATACTGGTGAGATCAAATCGGAGGTGAGAGAACAGATTAATTCTAAAGTAGCTGAATGGAGAGAAGAAGGCAAGGCTGAGATAGTACCTGGTGTATTATTTATAGATGAAGTCCATATGTTAGATATAGAATGTTTCTCCTTCCTTAACAGAGCTCTAGAGAGTGATATGGCTCCTATTTTAATAATGGCCACCAATAGAGGCATCACAAAGTAAGATTCCTTTCGAATTCCATATTATAACATCAGCTTTTTATCTTTATTTTCTTAATTGAATTTGTGCTCCTTTATTGTACATTCTGTGTGTGATAAATTTAAGTGTAGTGTGCTACACATAGTACCCAAACTTTCAGAACACATGGTGCCATTCTGTGACTGGTTTGTGAATCTTGCATCCCTTTCACAGAATCCATGTTGTCGAAAAAGCTAGAGATGTGAGGAATACTAGTCCTGTGAAATACAGCAATTGCCACTCTTTGAAACCATCCATAACTTTAGCTCTAAATGATCATTAACTCTGTTCCAGTGCTTTCTGTTCACTTGCTTAACTATTTAATAGTATAACTTGTACATGTGTACATTGATGATAATATTTATCGATTATAGAATTAGAGGTACCCAGTATAACAGTCCTCATGGTGTACCAATAGATTTACTAGATAGATTACTCATTATATCTACATCACCTTATGAAGAGAAAGAGATCAAACAGATTCTTAAAATCAGGTAGGGTATTCTTAGTAACATCTTGTAGCTGATATAAAATATTTTACTTCAATTTTGGTTTGTTTTGGAACTTCTCCATGAAAATTTCATTCAATCATTCAAGCAATGGAACATCCATGAATTTGTTGTTCCCTTGAGTTTGCTAGGGATTCCTTAAATTTAAGAAAATGAGAAAACTGTAATATATTAATAAAGATGCAGTTTTAGAATAAAAGAATTTGACAAGCCAAGATGCAATTCATGTCTCAAGCTGACAAAACCAAACCAAATTCAATAGGAAGACAGAGCTAGGTGTCTGTAGAAAGTCAAAGAGCTTCTTGCTAAATGTTCAGCAATTACAAATTAATTAGTTTTTATTAATTATAGATGTGAAGAAGAAGATGTAGAGATGAGTGATGATGCTTTGACAGTTTTAACACGTATCGGTATGGAAACATCATTACGTTATTCTATACAACTTATAACAACTGCTAACTTAGTCTCTAGAAAACGCAAGGTAAGTTATATTGAAGGTTAGAAATAGTCACAGGCTGTAGAACATCCTCCAAGTCTGGCAATAATATTTTGTTTTTATACACTGTACGATACAGAATTTAATAATAATCTCTTGTTGATAATGAGGGGGTGAGTAACATTAGATAACAGAAAATATTAGTAATAAATTACATAGTTCAGAAATTAATGTTCTTGGTCCATTTCAAATTAAGGCCATTAAAATAACATGAAAGTTGAAGGAATTATTAACAATGTCCTCTGTTAGAGAGGATAAAATCTTATCAGAACATTACTTGGATTTAAACTGTATTTTATTTTAACAGTAAAGATCCAAGAGGAATTGTTATCCTTTCCTTCATTGGACAATCAAATAAATTCTTGATTTTATTATTTTTTTAGGCAACTGAAGTTGAAGTAGATGATATCAAGAGAGTGTATTCGTTATTCTTAGATGAATCTCGTTCCACACAGTTCCTGAAAGAATGTCAGGAAGAATTTATGTTCAATGAAATTGGTAAGTGGTAGGTCATGACCTTTGAAATTTGTAAAAAATGTTCATAGAAAGTTCGATTTATAATTTTATGGATATAACATTTAATTTCTCTCATGTCAAATTGCTTTGAGTAAATCAATAACAAGGCAAGATTTATTAATAATTTGTGGGATTGAAGAGATATAAGAAAGAGTTCTGAGTGGATGAATGTACCAGCATTACACTTTCTCTATTGTGCTAACATGGGTGCATCTTGTGTAACAATTGATCCTTTGTCACAGCTGAGATAAGTGTTACTATCAATCTAATAATCTGTTTTTATTTTACAGGTGAATCAGAAACTATGGAAACAAGTTGAATTAAAATATACTAAATCATTTTATAATATCTTCCAATCATTGTGTATTATAGACATTTATTATATATACATGTATAGTACATTCAACTCTCATTGTCACCATTCAATTCATAGAGGATCATTTTGTAAAATCTAAAACTTTCAGTTTGCAGTTCACATGACTTATAAGTATCAGCATGCTCTTCAGTAATCTTATTGATAGATTTTCCTTTGGACATACTTAGCATTATTGACGTGAGTGCATTTTGACATTACTTACTTCATTACATTCTAATTACCTAGTAAAAAGACTGATTGTTAAGTTTATTGAGAGAGAGAAGTAATATTGTTAAGGATATCTTTATATGTATAGCTGGTTTCATTAAATCATTTTGTTAATACCCATGTGTTATTATCAATTACGGCTGCTCCATGGTGACAATGCAAATCTTTGCCTTTAACCCATTTCACAAACAAAGGTGTGCTCGTAGTTTCTTGACTCAAATATTTCTGCTATTTGGTCCAGAATATTTTTCTTACATACTTTATATGTCAAAAATCTTATTGACTGAAATAAACTCCCCAATCCTTGTCCATCTGATGAACTTGTATCCAAAACACAGGTCAACAGCATAGTATATTCCCTGGAGTTTTATAAGAAAAAAACTGGTTGATGTAATAAGATCTATTTGAATACATGATAAGATACAGATAATGTGTGTAAAAATTTGGTGACAAAGACATAAAATGCAACATGAAATGCCATGGCAGTGAAGTAGTTAAATTTCAAAATGCATAATGAAGTGCTGCAAATATCAGATTGCTTTTAGATAGATTTTTAAACAATAACATCATATTCTGATCCAATTTTTCTGGAATTACAGACATCCAGTTTGGAAATCTGAATACAAACTGTATTACAAAGGTTGGAAAATATCTTATGAATGTTACATAAGAAATACTGAGCACACTGCTTGCTACAGGTTATCAAATATTAGTATCCTTCCAGAGTTATCTACTTGATTGTGACCACCCCTACTTCACATGCAAGACATGAATGAAATAATTCTAGGCAGCAATACCATAATGATCATTAATAGCTTCTATTAGATCAGCTTTCTTTGTTCCATTAGCAGTTATCTTTTCTTTCTTAATCAACTCTTTTAGCACTGGTACTGTTAACTTGTTCAACTAGAAAACAAAAATAAGATATATTTACAATGAGGGAAAAAAGGGGACACCTAGTTGAAAAATATGAAAAGTATATTTATTCCTACCTATACTGAATTGAATTCTGAGCCTTAATGTCCAGTGAGTTGTTCAACTACTGCAGACCCATTCTCAATAGAATGAGAACTTTCAAAGTAAAATTTTGAAGAAAGTTACATTATTTTAAAACATATCTGATGGTGGGTGATGAACTTATCCTAGTTTCCACTGAGAAATAATCTTATAATGACTTACTCTTCCAGCCTGAGCCTCTTTCTTAACATCTATTTCTACCATAGCATCAGCTACTTTCTGCTTTTTAGCTGCTGCTGATTCACTAGTTGGTGCCTGAAACAAATCAAAGTATAACATAGGAACTGATCTGCCAAGAACCCAAAGTTACATAATACTAAACTATTGAAATATATTAACCATTACATTACAGTTTAGTAGACAGACAGGCTTGGATTTTTCTTCAACTGTGGCTTTATTAATGTTTATTATATTATCACTCATTAAGAATGGTGCCTCTTTTAGAGTAATAATAGATAAAGACCAATCAGCGCCATAAGTTTCGGTAATAAAATGCTTCATATTTCATGGGTTTGAAAACTGACCTTTCGTTTGACCCCAGGTTCATAATCAGGAGGAAAAACTAAATCTTTAAATTCATCCATTATTTTACCAGCCCTCTTCTGAATACCAGCTTCATTTGGCACTGAAGTAGATAATTATTAGAATTTTTATTTACGTGATAAGTTTTGTATCTTTCCTCATAAACACACTCTCACCAGTGTAACCTAGAGTCCTTAATCTTATTTCATCATTCTCTATCTTTAATGCCAAGTCTTCCAAAGTTCAACATTTCTTTTCCATATAATTTCATTCTTAACTCTGTCCTGATAATTTACCTATTTAATTCTTAACCCTGCCCCCTCTCAATACTTACTAGTATAGTCTGTCATCTCATCTGCTTCATCTCTATCTAAGGCCAGGGCCTCAATATTTCTCCAATGGTTTTGTAAAACAGGATTTTCAAAACTTTCACTATTAAATTTAAACTGTAATTTCTTGATCAGTTCTTTTGCTTTATCAATCTGTTCTGTTGTAGCTGAAAACAAGTTTATATCAATATTTTTACATTTAATTTTCGAAATCTCTGAAAAGTCACTGTGTTAAATCTTTCCTCTAACACTGGGTTGGAACACTGCCTTTTAAACGAATGGAACAGCTCGGTTGGTAGCGAGTTGAATTGTCTTGAAAGGCGATTTAAGTGCCGTTGGTTTGAATCCTTCTCAAGGTTAGAAAAATTCTTGTCACACTGTGAAAGTGTCACAGCCAGTGCTTTCGAAAGACAACTCGTTGTAGACTTTCAACTTCTTTACCAATACTCATCAGTTGATTAAAACAACTATATCCTTTCAAATTGATCAATATCCTACCTCGTGGAGCTTCTTCAAAAGTTACTTTTCTAAAATCATCAGCAAATGGTAAAAATATAACATGAAAACCTGGTGGAGTTATCTGCACTTTATGTTCATCTAACTCTTCTTTCTGAAAACAGATTTAGTAAGAAGGATCAGGAAATTTTGTCTTGTTGTTGGTGCTCGATTGGTTCCGTCTGTTACAATTCTAGGCACAAATTGAATGGTAATTAGCCTGATATGTCATACCTATTATTTTTCCTGTACATGTAGAATATTTCTTGTTTTAAACTTTCACTTGATTCAATGAAGGTATCTTGGATACTTGCTCAGCAACATTAATATTGAGTTATAGATTTTACGGTTAGGGTGCAAGCCCTATTCACACATGAATCTTTACAAAAAAAGTTTTAAGTGCAACTGGGCAAATACAATACAGGATTAAATAAAATAAGAAAGATGGACAACAATGTAGGAGTAAACTTGGCGTACCTGAGGTAGAAGAGCGACAAACCTAGGTGGATTATTTTTACCAGGTATGTATTGACAAATAGCTATAACACCACGATCAATACACTTAGTTAATAATGCTGTAAACATAGTCGTACTGCCTGATATTGACTGAATAATATAACATGGTTAGACTTTAATACAAATATCTATATTACACAATTACAAATTCAAATCTCAAACTATAACAAATATTTCATTCCCGTTACTAATGGTCTTTTTAAAATATATTTTTATGTAATATGAACTCAAGGGCAGCAACTCAGAAATCTACTGTTAAATTATTGTCACAATGTAACTAGTCTGGAATATCAAATTGATAAGAAATTTACTTACATCTTCATCAGGATAAATAAAAGATGAAGGTTTAACATTGTGAAATTTCTTTAATCTATTTTTTGGTTTAAAACCCATTAATTTTAATCCTAAAATAAAAATATCAGATTAAAATTCAAATATATAAATACAAAATACACCATAACTTAACTGTAAAATCCTTTAAATTACACAATTTTTGACACAACTGGTTTCGCTACTTTAAAAACAAAATTTCATTTCTGATTTTATATCTGATACTAGTGTTATCACCATGCAACATGGTCATGTCAATTACATATGGGTTTCGCTCCCATCAAGAGAGTTTTCTTATCTGCTCAGACCTTTACAAGAAACCTCAATTTCCAATAATAACATGAGATCTTGTCAACTAATTCCTCTTAATTCTTTAAGTTAATCATCTACCTGACACATCAAATCTCTTAATTTCTGTAACTTCATCATTTTCAAAACAAATTTTACGTCCACCATACGTTTGAGCTTTCTTTAAATCTTGTGGCATCAACACTTCTCCTGTTTCCTGTAAATCAAGAAATCCTGGCCTTGTTGAAAAATATTATTAATTACTAATAATTACTAATATACTGTCAATGTGGAAGTTCAAGTTCTGAATGATGTCTCATATGGAACATATGCAACAGATGGCTAGTAAAGAGTCGTCAAATATCCAGCTATTCTCAGACTTTGCCAATTACAAGGTCAACCTGAGACATTTTATACAGCAAAGACAAACTAAATGGGTAAATTGGAATGGGAAAATCATTACAGCATTTTCTGATTTTTTATTGATTTTATAAACTTACCTTGAGGTATGTTTTACTGTGACTTTTTAATTCTTCATTAGTTTTTTTGTCTAGTTTGATACTGTATGGTTTGGTACAATGTCGTACTAGATTATACCTACAAATATAGAATAAAACCAATAACCATTGTCCAGTTATCAAAACATGGTTCTGTGTGACATTAAGGATATATTACCTGATATTTTTCAAATGTTGTTATTTCACTCTGTAAGTCAACAACTGAGCACTATTTTAATGGTTATGCAAATTTTTTGTAATCTTAATTTTTAATTACATAAGTAATAAAGATTAAAAATTCTAGCTGCAGTCTTGATATTTACTTGACCAATGGATAAAACATAAATATATCTCTTCCAGAAAAATTTAACTTGAGATAACTTACACTCCAACGGAGAATTTAATATCATCAGATAAAGAGAATGGAACTCTTCTGAATGCTCTCTTCTTATGATCTTTAGTTCTTACTCTGAAATTATAAATGATGGTTTGCCAGGCTTATGTGTTCCTACACATCAACCTTGTTTAAATTAAATCTTTAATCTACTGTATCATAGTATAATATATAATGTTTTTAGTACATTGATGGCTAAAACTTATGTTGAATATTTAAAACAACCAGAATAATAAATGTGTAAATCTCACTATGATTTGTCTTTATACTATAATGAACCATTTCAATAATTTCACGAAGGGAAAAAACACAATACCACTCAGAGTACAAACCTGGTTAAAAGTTCTTCAAGTTTTTCAGAAGGGTCTGGTAATTCAGTCAACTCATCATCAGCTGTATAGATTAAATCCTGAAAAACATGTTAACAAACTGATATAAAGTTCTGGCACATATTACACATAACAATCTAACACTTAAAATCTGTCATCTTCATGGTAAAATCTCCAACAGATTTTCATTTAAACAACCATATGCTAGTCATGGTGTCAGTTTTATTATTGCTTGTTTTAACTCTAGAATGAGATTAATGATTCTATAAGTATCTGCTTATTAAATTCATGTCATGTAAAGACCCATTGGCATATTCCTATAAGAAATAATACAGTATTTGGTTTTCTTACAATATGAAAATTTATCTGTTCATTCATGATGAAACATCAGGATGTAAAGTGGTAAGAACAAGGTTTTACTGTTGGTATGATTCAAGGTTAATATGAGGTCTATTTCTGTGTAAATTACCTTCCAGAATTTAGAAACATCAAAAGTTTGTCCTTGTTTCTGCATGTGCATCAATTCTAAATCAATTCCAGTTTCATTTAAATCATTTGCTTTAGTTCTTGCTTGTCTCTTTAATAGAAATAATAAAGAAAACATGAAGTAGTATATAAACTGACTGATATGAACACATCCTATCATACTATATAATGAATAGGGGCAAACAGCAAAATAATGTAATGCTATGATGAAATTATGCCAAACCATCTAAGCCATTTTGTTAATTTTGCTATGAATTTTATCAGTCTATGACACAAGCTTTGACACTCTTACAATCCAAAAGACTGTTCATACTTAAACATTAGTTTCTATTATCAATGTAAGAACTCTTTGTCAAATATTAATAGGAGTAATTTCAGCAAGGTTTAAACGTACCTGTAACTGAAGACTACTAGAATGTGGATCATCATTATTAGTAAATAATAACACTCGTTTATAGTTTATTTTCTGGCTCCTAAAAATTTCAAAACAATGAGTACATCAAATCTCCGTCTAGTTAAGGGACAAAAATTTCAAAAAAAATTCAGACATTTCATAGTTTTGACTGGTGAAAAAATAAAAACAGTAACAAAAAACAACACCACGCTCTTAGCCCTCTTCAACCAAGAATCAACTTGAATGGTTGATATGCGTGTGAAATTTGTAAATGCAGAGTTTGTTTAAAATTGTAATTACCAAAAGAAATAAGTCAACTTACGAATTAGAAAACATATTAGCACAAGTCCAGAGAACTTCACTGATAGAATAATGTTCATTATGACCATATTTTGTACCAAATTTTTTATATCCATCTGTAATATAACATTTCAATTAAACAAATGAATGTACATATACATCTTTATTGCAAGTATTTCT
The DNA here is from genome assembly GCF_000327385.1 of Lottia gigantea. Classification (NCBI taxonomy): domain Eukaryota; kingdom Metazoa; phylum Mollusca; class Gastropoda; family Lottiidae; genus Lottia; species Lottia gigantea. The sequence goes on from NW_008708400.1 coordinate 6,692,655, forward strand.
AAACCTGAGTTCTGTATCAGATAAAATCAATTTTGTCATAAATAGTTTCTCTACGTAAAATTTCACAATAATGACAAATTCTTTGACAATATTAATAACTTACTTTCTATCATATTCTCTATTTCTAAAATTCTTTCAGCGCCGGGCTGCTCTAAATTCTAAACAAAGAAAATAAGAAAATTATTTTAAAGTACATATTCATTTTTATATTTTGGAATACATAAGCAAAATCAGTTTGATCCAAAATGACATGTCAATGCAACATTGAATAATGATCAAACATGACATGTCAATACAACTTTGAATTATGATCCAACATGACATGCCAATACAACATAGAAAGGTGAACCAACATGACATGTCAATACAACATAGAGTGGTGAACCAACATGACATGTCAATACAACATAGAATGATGAAGTAATATGACATCTCAATATAACATAGAATGGTGATCCAACATGACATGTCAATACAACATAGAATGGTGATCCAACATGACATGACAATACAGACATAGAATGATGAAGTAATATGACATCTCAATATAACATAGAATGGAGATCCAACATGACATGTCAATACAGACATAGAATGATGAAGTAATATGACATCTCAATATAACATAGAATGGTGATCCAACATGAAATGTCAATACAACATAGAATGGTGATCCAACATGACATGCCAATACAGACATAGAATGATGAAGTAATATGACATCTCAATATATCATAGAATGGTAATCCAACATGACATGTCAATACAACATAGAATGGTGATCCAACATGACATGCCAATACAGAAATAGAATGATGAAGTAATATGACATCTCAATATAACATAGAATGGTGATCCAACATGACATGTCAATACAACATAGAATGGTGATCCAACATGACATGCCAATACAAGCATAGAATGGTGATCCAACATGACATGTCAATACAGAGAACTCAATACAGAAAACTAAACCTACCATATAAATGTAGATATTTTTAAAGTCACTTGGATTGTCTGTTTTTTCCTGAAAGAAAACAGAGACTAAATATTACCAAATTCAAAATATGTATGTAATATTTTAGAAAAATGATATGAACTTTAGGATGAATTAGATAAAACTTTAAATGAAAAAACAATATACATCATAATATTCATGAGTTCTACTTGTCCAACTTCAGTAGAGATGCAGGTCAGTTGTCAGAAGATTGCATGGCATGAAACTTCTTTAATATTTCTATATAGATGATGTATTAAAATAAAACATAGCTTTCTTGACAAAACATAAGCTCAAACAGCATCTAGGAATATGTAATTCACAAGAAAATGTCAACAGAAGAACGAACCCCCAGGGGTGATGGAAATATACATCCACATTTTTATGTTGTGTACAAATAGTATACTTACAGTTCCATAAAAGATAACTCCTACCATATCTCTTTCACTACTGATAATTTTATTCTGCATGGTAGTTTTTATACACTGAAATATATATCACAATTTAAGGTTGTGAGTCCATTAGAATATAAATCATAGATCTTCTCAATACAAGAACAGTTCCGGTAGTATGGGTGAAATAAGGGATGACATGAGCACAAACCAAGTGAATATGCGGTAAAACAGGGTCTGGGTGTATTCAAAAAAATAAGTCAACATAAGACACTTCTAAAGTTTGGTAGTTGTCTCAAAAGAGTGGTATCTGCCTTATTTGTTTTCATTATGTCACAGCCATGAAGGATTTGGTGAAAGACATAGGATTTCAGGGAATGGTGAGACTTGGGTACTTTGTGGTGTAAAGAATAATATTAATCCTTACCCTCATACAGACTCTAAATGGGCATTCTTCTTCATCTTCAGCATCAAACATTTCTTTATTACAATCAACAACAAATATCAAACCATCACGATTTCCAAACCGTAACTACAATAAATTATATCTATTATATTCAATAATGCCCATTATGAGCCCAGGTTGAAATATTTGCAGAGCTTAGTAGACCTTATATTTTCAGTGTGTTTTCACAGGATTAAACTGATACTTAAACCAAAAATTAAAAATAATTTGGTAAACATACCCCTGGATCAAATTCATCATCTTCTTCATTATCATCATCATCACCAAATCGTGCAAAACCAAAATCAGCCATACCTCACTTGTTAGTTAGATGACTCTGTAAGTGTAATATCAGAAGGCGAATAAAAACAAAGTAAAAGAATAATAAGACACATAATCATGAAGACATAGTAGGCCAATGACAACAAATATTCAGACCCAAGTGTTCTTTTCATACCTTCCTCAGTATGAAATTACCTTAATACTTAGCCCTAAGTGAATTTGACATGCGATGTACTGTTACTGTGCATAATAAAAACTTAAAATTGAGTTAAAGAAAATTGCAGATTAAGATTAAGCACATGAAAATCTTGAACTGATGAACCAATCTGGCTTATTAAGAGAATGTTAGAGAATAGGCATAATATAGGATAAGGATAAACAGGGAAAGACAACTCCATTTTTAACAATTTTATATAAATTTATAAGGAATTTACAAATTCATTATTCATTATTTGTCAACCCTAAAGAGCTGTCAGTTTCTTAATAAATATGTTCAGAAAGGACTACCAAGCGATTGTCAATCGAAAAATATGTCATATTTTAAATAAATATGCAGCCACAAATGAAATTTCCTCAAATATAAACCGGGTTTTGTTTACCTGTAGCAACTCGCGTCCAACACTACAATCTTTTCGCGCCACACATGCGTGTAAAATTTTGACTTCCGGCGGCCGTTTTGTTGATGGAATTTTTCCTGAAAACTTTAAAAATTCCATAAAATGGCGTATAATTATGTAGTTACAGCTCACAAACCCACTGCAGTAAATGCATGTGTTACAGGTAAAATCCAACACAAATCATATCATTGCCCCTATTGATGTCGATTTTGCAAAGTCACCCTTTTCATGAACCAAAATACCATGCTCCACATTTATAATTGTTTATTTACCTTTTTGTTAATGATACCCATTTAAGATTAATCCTACCTAATTGATTGTTTTTATAAGTAATTAGTCTCAAAGAATATGATTGCAATCTGGGAAACATCAGGAGTAGTTGTAAGCTGGAATGGTTTGCATCATACCATACTGGTACAATTTAAGAAAACATAATAAAATCGCTGATATTCAGCCAATATTTGTTTCGGATGGTAAATACTAGGACTAACGATAGTTATTAGATTAGAAACCAAGCAGTCAGGCCTTCAGGCCTTGATAAGGCCTATTTATACTAGTACATGAATTGAATAGATATCTTAAAGAATTATGATGTTTTATATAACTGGTGAAACTCTGACATTACAAATTAAAACAAATACATTTCAGGAAACTTTACCTCTCCCAATGACCTGAATTTAATCATTGCTAAGAATACGCGTATGGAAATATATGTTGTAACACCAGAAGGATTAAGACCTATTAAAGAAGTTGGTATCAATGGAAGAATTGCTGTTATGCAACTATTTCGACCACCTGTAAGTAAAAATATCTGTGCTTATTTTGGAAAAAAATGGCCATATTAATGGTCATTTGTTTTGTGGATCGGAATTTAGCAATAAAAACTGACATTTTTACATGTAAACTGCTGTCCACAAGTTCAAGAGCTGATATTTGTTGTTAGGAATGTATTTAAAATGTCCTAAAACATGAAAAATTATATATTATGTTTTTTCACAGTAAAGAAACTACAATTACTTCTGATTTTTGAATCACAAATGCTCTGATACAAGATGAAAAAAAACAAATTTTCTTTCAGGGAGAGTCTAAAGATCAGTTATTTCTACTCACTGCTAGGTATAATGCTATGATATTAGAATGGCATCAAGAAGGGGATGTAATGGAAATTATAACAAAAGCACATGGCAATGTACAGGTCTGTAAACATAAATTCTGGCTAAACTTAACTACATGTGACTTGTAAGAAGAATCTTTCCTTGATGATCAATAAACATATAGATAAATTTCTTGTCATTGATAGAATAAGACAGGTTTTCAAGGTCGTCAATTATTTATATGGAGCTTAGAATTTGTATTTTCATGTAGAATGCTAATATCTACTAACTAAATGATACTCAAATAATAGTCATGTTTATTCAACTCTTAATTTCCGATAACTGCAACTGTATCTGATATTAGTTTAAATTATTTTGAATTTCAAGCCATTATTTTGGTTTTTTTTACAGGATAGAATAGGCAGACCATCAGAAACTGGTATTATTGGTATCATAGATCCACTATGTCGAGTTATAGGTCTCCATCTTTATGATGGACTGTTTAAAGTTATCCCCCTTGACAGAGAAAATAAGGAATTAAAGGCATTCAATGTCAGGTAAGGATACTGATGCATTTTGTAAATGATGTTGTATTAATCAAATGATATTTCGAATATTACTTACATGATATAATGCCAATGTTATTGTTGATTATAGATTAGAAGAGTTAACAGTTATTGACATGAATTTTCTTTATGGATGTCAACAACCAACAGTTATACTAGTCCATCAGGTAAATAGATTGGTAAACAATTTTTTTGTGGACATGAATCTTTATTTATGTCCTCTGTCAGTGATATTAATTGTTACTGTTACATTTCATTCAATTAGAACACCTAATGCCACTGTGGTACTGGGTATATGAAGTCAACATAATGCATCTTTGGTATTTTCTTTATATTCAATGCCATGAATAATCATTTAGTTTTATAGCGTACCAGAGACATGTTTCTAATTGACCTAAAATTAGACTTAAAATCTTTGTTTTATTCAAGGATCAAAATGGCCGCCATGTCAAAACATATGAAATATCATTACGTGATAAAGAGTTTCTGAAAGGTCCATGGAAACAAGATAATGTTGAAACAGAAGCTTGTATGGTCATATCAGGTTTGTTTTTTTTTAAACCCAATAAATTGTAATTTTCATCACTTAATGTGTATGTTTTTATTGAAAATTTGAAGACATTTGACTAGATATCTGTCAATGATTTAAATCAAAAGCTATTTATCGTCTTGCCTGAATGAGTCCTTTCTAAGACCTAAAATGGTGCAGAAGTCTTGTATGTGACATCAAATTGTCATTGTTATCTTCCCTCATTCCACATCACATTATTTTACTATTCATTTTACTATTGGTTTAAATTGAAATTTGAAGTCTAAATTTTGTCAAATAGTAGCAGTTGTTGATTGCATTGAATTTCTAATACTTTCAGTACCTGAACCATTTGGAGGAGCTTTGATTGTAGGACAGGAGTCTATTACATATCATAAAGGAGATAACTATATACCTATAGCACCACCAGCTATCAAGGTAAGTGATATTAGATGGAGGTTGAGGGGGGAGTATTACATATCATAAATGAGATAAGTCAACTGAAGATATATCATTACCCATTGTACTAGTATAGTTTGAAATCAAGCAGGCCTTTTGAATATAGATCAGAATCAGTAGATCTAAGGTGTGAAAATATTGCAGTTATGAGTTATCACACTTAATATGTAATGAAATTAATTTGGCTTGCAGTCTATGAAATGAATATTAGGTGGTGATTCTATACATATTGAAATATTTATTGATAATTATATCTAGCAATAAAGTCTTTGAATGGCATTTACCAATTGTGAGTACGATATATAAGACACAGCTTTATGGAACAACAATCACTGGTTAAAGTTTTATGCATTATGTGCCTGAGGAAGACGGGGGAAACACTGAAAAAAACTTTAACTAGTGATTGTTGTTCCTTAAAGCTGTGTCTATATATTATATCTAGCAATTTACTGTCTGTAAAATAGGTATAAATGTTCTATTTTCAGCAATATGCGTTAACTTGTTATGGTAAAGTAGATTCGAATGGTTCAAGGTATTTACTAGGTGATATGGCAGGAAGATTATTTATGTTATTATTAGATAGAGAAGAAAAGATGGATGGTAACTCTATTGTTAAAGATATTAAAGTGGAACTCCTAGGAGAGGTTAGTAGTGTCTATTTGTTAGCATACTCAGAAAATAACTATGTTAAAGAAATTATGAGATAACTGAGGACTGACATTGTCAATCATATTAGTAATCATTTTATCATTGGTTAACCAATTGAAACAACCTTGCCCTTGTCTAATCTCCATTTTATAAGTCTGTGTTTTATTTTATATTTATAAAAAATGATTATATGTTTAATATTTCAGACAACAATAGCAGAATGTATAACATATTTAGATAATGGTGTTGTATTTATTGGTTCTAGACTGGGTGATTCTCAATTAGTCAAGGTAAATAATTCTTACTTTGTATAAACTATGGCAAGGAAATTATATTATTCACTGTCCTAGTCAAGTTCATTTGTTTTATGTCTGATTCTGTTTCTCATAGAAGTTTATGGTTCTAAATAATCTGTAAAAGTTTTGATCCCATTAACCTTGTGTTTTGGATAAATTCCATTGATCTTATTTTCGACATTATTCTAGCTCATCAGAGACCAGGACTATTCATGTTCTTTTATTTTCATGTTTGTAGTTAAATGTAGATCAAGATGATAATGGATCCTATGTTCAAGTGATGGAAACATTCACCAATCTAGGTCCTATAGTTGATATGTGTGTAGTGGATCTAGAACGCCAAGGTCAAGGACAGGTAAGTTACTCTACAGGTAGTACAAGTTGTCAAGGTCGAATGTTAGGTAGTTTAAACATATTTGCCTCCAATATTTTTTGATCATCACTTCTTACACGTTTAACTAAGATCTTGATGTTGTTATATATGAACCTAATGAAAAGTATAAAGTTTGTAGAATCTGGAAAGGGTAGAGATTGACATTAGATGTTTTTAAAATATAAGCATCCACAATAATGATTATAGTGGAGCTCATGTTCTGAAACTTGCAATGCCTTCTAAATATTTTGGTTCAAATTGTCCATTGTCATTGTTTACTTCCATGCTTCTTTTAAATCAACTTTCTTATTTTTGTAGTTAGTGACATGCTCTGGTTCCCATAAAGAGGGATCATTACGTATTATCAGAAATGGTATTGGTATACATGAACATGCTAATATAGATCTCGCTGGTACCAAGGGTATCTGGCCTTTACGTCTTAATGGTACTAAATATGATGATATGTTGGTCTTATCTTTCGTTGGTCAAACTAGGTAAGCTACTTCTATAATGTCATGATTAGAAATGTTTGTGGTCTAGATTGCAGTTGTGAATTATTGCACAAATTGTGTACCAAATCGTTTAAAAATCTGTATTAAATGATGTATTGAATAACTAGATAATTTGAATATGGCAGAGTGAATGTTTTCTTAACATATATTAAATTTAAAATATCAAAAAAGTTCTGAGATTTATTCTGAATTCTATTTAAAGGGTTTTAGCTTTAAATGGAGAAGAAGTAGAAGAAACAGAATTACCAGGTTTTGATGCTGATACACAGACTTTTTATTGTGGAAACGTCATAGAAAATCAACTTATTCAGGTACAGAAATCTGTAATTACTCATTATTATATCATTATTAAAGCTATCATGGTCTGAAAACTGAAATTGAAAAAATTAATATGCCATATTTTCAGGCTCAATTTTAGGTCCTAATCATAAACTGTGGTTATGTTATTTGATTTGATTTCTACTCCAAAATAACACATAGGATTTAATTAAGGAATGATCTAAAATTTTAATCATGTCCTAAGAGTTCTAATGTTATTGTAGATAACTACAGCAGCAGTACGACTAGTAAACTGTGGTAGTAAAAGTCTGGTAGCTGAATGGAGACATAAAGAGGGTAAAAATATCTCTCTAGCTAGTTGTAATGCTTGTCAGGTTGTTATAGCTGTAGGTCGTGATGTTTATTATCTAGAAATACAGTCAGGTCAAATTACAGAAATAAGGTATGTTATTCTTCAGTAATGTTACCTACAGTGACTGAGTAAGTAAGATGCTTGCATGCTTACCTAGAGATCAAGAGCTCGAGCCTGGACTGGTTCAATTTGAAAATAGAATGCATAGCATTGCCCAACCAAACAGAGAAACGAAGGATATTCATTTCATTTTATGTTAAAAATTGGTTTGTTAAAAAATACCTCAGCATGTTATTGATTGTTTTTTTGATTTTATTAAAGTAATGCAACAATGGAACATGAAGTAGCTTGTATAGATATTAGTACTTTAAAAGAAGGAGAGAAGTCAGAACTATGTGCTGTGGGTTTGTGGACAGATATTTCAGCTCGTGTTTTACGTTTACCAAATCTACAGACTTTACTAGTAGAGATGCTGGGTGGAGGTAGGATGTTTATATTTTATATTATTTAGTTGTTTAATGTTAGATAGGACTGTCATTGGTTTAATGGACCTTATTCTCCATATAAAATAAAATGATTATCATTATAAAATGTTCAATTGATAAAGTTAAATACAGCAATTCATATCACTTTTCATAAAGAAATCTGACATAAGATATGTCTACCATTCAATGTATAAGTAGAAGTGACAGTACCCATTTAGTATGTAGATATTCATTATTTGTTTTATTAGGTAACAGATTGTGATAAAATGATTATGTCACTGTAAATTTTGTCCTACATTTCATTACTGAAAGAAGATTCTCTATTATTGAAAAATATTTAATTTTCTATTTCAGAAATTATCCCAAGATCTATATTATTAACAACATTTGAAGGTGTACATTATTTATTGTGTGCTCTAGGAGATGGTTCCTTGTTTTATTTTAATCTTGATCCAGCTACAGGTACTCTTCTTGACTTTTCTTCTTATTGAAAAATAAGAATGTAGACTATCTCAAAATATGACCGAAATATCACATGTTCAGTTCTGAATAAATTTGACAATTTTTGTCATCTATAAAACCATCATGAATACACATCGTAATATTTATGTCTTCTGTTAACTTCCATATTTTAAGACTGCTTAAACCTTATATCTGAAGAGTTTGTTTTATGGTTGGAACAAATTTGAAAATAGACCTTTAAAGTCCTCCAAACTTGGAATATTTCTTGATTCAATTCATTTCCAATAACTATGTCAAATACCTCAAATATATCTTGCCAGTATAGCTTGACTAAGAGCTGAAAAAGGTCTGATCTGAATTAAATATACAACTGTCCATATTTATGTTTCAGGGTTTTTACGAGATAAAAAGAAAGTGACATTAGGAACACAACCTACAGTTTTACGAACATTTAAATCACTGGCTACGACTAATATCTTCGCGTGTTCAGACCGTCCTACTGTCATCTATTCCAGTAATCATAAACTAGTATTTTCTAATGTTAATTTACGTGAGGTTAATCACATGTGTCCCTTAAATTCTGAAGGCTATCCAGACAGGTAGGAAACATATTTTATTTCAATTGATGCTTGAGTGAAATAAATGGGAGAGAGGAAATGGTTATATCGTTGATTTTCCTGGTAATTTCGCTCTTAGATAATGAACCCAAAGAGGCTGTCTTATTGCTCTACCATGGGTATTGCTATCCCACAATTCATCCTACATGACATGCTATGATTGGTTAATATCACAAACAAATGAAGAAATACAATTGTAATTTAGATAATGCTATTTTTAGAGTGGATGGTTACAATCTGACAGCTATAATTAAGCTTTTTAAACTAAGAAAGTAAATACATAGATGAGTATACCAGTGTTAATCGATAGTATTATATTATTATTTCAGTTTAGCATTGGCTAATGATTCTACTCTGATGATTGGTACTATAGATGAGATCCAGAAACTACACATTAGAACTATACCATTGTGGGAGTCACCTAGGTAATTATTTATTATATATATATATACCATATATCTTATATAAAGCTTTTAACTCAAGTAATTAGAAGACTATGTTTTGAATAGAAGCATGTGATGCACTTGTTAAAGATCTCTTCAATAGCACACATGGTGTAGAAAAGTAGGACGTTAAACACCATTCATTTGGTTTGAGAAGTAGAAAAATAATATTTTCAGTAAGGTGCAAAATAATGAAACTAGAAATATCATTTTGTTCCCACCATGAGCATAATGATACCAAAAATGTCATTTTGCTAGACCAATAAAATGTTGAACAATATGACGTTGACAGGCATAATGTACATAATGATGTTTTTTCAGGCGTATAGCGTATCAGGAATCGTCTCAGACGTTTGGTGTAATATCAATGAGAACTGATATAATGGATAATAATGAAGCCACACCATCAAGACCTAGTGCTAGTACCCACGCAGCTAATGTCTCAAGCAGTGCCAACTCTAAATCTTTACGAAGTTTGGCGTCTGATGTTTCGTATGGTGATGAGATTGAAGTTCATTCACTATTGATTATAGATCAACATACATTTGAAGGTAAGTCACTTTTGTTCATTGTGGCAGTTTCTCCCTTTATTTGTCTTGTTGTATTGTTTGCTTGTAGGGTTCAATATGAGACTATTTTGAGTTATTATCAAAGACAACTGTTTACAGTATCATGAAGTCAATTTGATATACTTTCTGTCTAAAATTAAAATAATTCTATGAATGATATTGCTTGTCTAAATATATATCATTGTATATCAGATTTGGAAAGATTATCTAACCTAACACCATCATAGATTGAAAATAAAATTTATTTTTTTAATTATTTCAGTATTACACTCCCATCAGTTGATGAATAATGAATGTGCTACTAGTTTAATATCAGCTAAGTTAGGAGAAGATAATAACTATTATTATATAGTTGGTACAGCTCTAGTACATCCTGAAGAGGCTGAACCTAAACAAGGCAGAATTATTGTCTTTCAATATACTGATGGTAAGTTGGGTAATATATTATATAGGTTTTAAACCATCCTCAGTCTGTAACGAGTTAGATTGTTGTCTGCTAGTTGGTTCCAAGCCTCCTCAAGAGGTAAGAGTAATTCTGTCAACACTGTGTCGTTTTTACCCTCCTATCACTAATGTGGTTGAAAGAAAAAAAAACTTATATATATATATATATATATATATATATTTAGAATGATCTTATTTTAGCAGATTAGAATGTTTCTGAAAAATCCTATCATTAAAAGAGGCATTGATCTAATGATAACAATAAATTTTGATATTTGCCTGTCCATAGCATAAAATATAATAAAATATCATTAAATTTAGTCCAGATCAGTTATTCTAACAAAAGCTCTGTAGCATTGTACAAGTTGTCTCTTGATTATTGTTTGATATATCCTATATAATATTACAGGTAAATTAAGTCAAGTTGCTGAGAAAGAAATAAAAGGAGCAGCCTATACTCTGGTAGAATTTAATGGTAAATTACTGGCTAGTGTTAACAGTACTGTAAGTATGGTTTAATATTCACCAACACAGAATAATATTTCATAGCTGACTTTTCTATTATGCAATCTAGCAATAACTGAACTTTAAATTATCTGATATTGTGGAGATAGTACCTTTTTCTACAGTGATTCAGAAACAGAAGCCAGGTACTGGTGGAACAGGAGGCTAATATGATTTATGACTATAACTTGACTATAAAAGCCCACTTCATTTGGGTTCAATGAGGATTGTTCCTTGTCCTCTCCCTTTATATCATATCAATATTTTTTCAGGTTCGACTATTTGAATGGACACCAGAGAAAGAGTTGAGACTAGAATGTAGCCATTTTAACAACATTATAGCATTATATTTAAAAACTAAAGGTGATTTTGTACTAGTAGGAGATCTGATGAGATCTATATTATTACTAGCTTATAAACCTTTAGAGGGAAATTTTGAAGAAGTAAGTAAATTAGTTTTAAGTTTTAAGTTTGCATTCGTAAGCCTGAAATATTAAGATGTTAGCTCCACTATATTAATTGTTATGGCTAGTTAAACTATAGAGATATGCTAATCAAGTGCCTCTCAAATCCCGATTGTTACACAATGTATCATTAGGATGGATAAGGGCAGGTGCTAATAGTTTACATTGAAAGCCAATTAATACCTTGATCAAACTTCTATTGTCTAAAGTTATTAACACCTTGCGGCCCTGACACTTATCCCTCTTTGTTCTAAGCGCGGCTAAATTAACTTATACAAACAAGATTATACTTTGTGTTCT